>NC_092800.1:37093507-37218332 GCF_918797505.1 Bemisia tabaci
ATGGCAACCACTTTGGATGGAAAGGATGCGTCGTTGCCAAATTTTGACAGATATCACCTTCAGCACTCGTTGGCAACATTTCGACAAAAAAGGTGTTCGCAGTCATGGATTCTCAGAATTGGTTCGTAGATTATGTGTTATACGTTTGTATGCTTCATTTGTATTTGCATGTTACATTACGTCATCTGGTTAAAATCCGCGGCGTTATAAATCAATGAAAACGAATTTTAAATCATATTTACGCTGGAGTACCTTTACAGGGAGAGTATGGACAACTCAATTTATGTAGCTCTTAAGCCCCAAAAGGGCAGCAACGTGAAAAACGATAATCGCACTAGAAAAGTGCCGCTGCCAACCTATGCATTTGAAAGATTAATCAATAGGGCCAACAGCGCATTGTAAACAATCGTTTTTAAGGATTAAGACTTTGAAACTGAGAAAATTTATGCAAAATCTAAGTTTTATACGTACTGTTATAAATTTTGATCAGTGTACTCTTGGAGTTTAAATAAGCACCACTGGATAATCTGAGTTAATAGGTTGGCTGCCTTTTCGGGCCCCGAGAACTGCACAACCTGATCGAACCTAACCTCCAAATTTTCGAGTTGTCCATACTCATTTACGCCCAAAGACATAAAGACGGAGGGCTAAAAGCAAAAAATGAAGCTTCTTTTCAACCACCTCTACTATTGGCTAGAGGATTGGCGGCGAAATTGGGACAAGTTTGAATTCAAATGTAGGGCGGGAACTGAATAAAATAATTGCGGAAACAAAGTATTCTAGGTTGATTTTTGCCCAAATTCACTTACCCACTCATATTTCCTTAACTTTAGGTTAGCTTTGGTCCGTCGTCGACCGATTAATTTCATTTGGGAGTGACGGTCATCTAGAACTGTAACGGCCTGTTTGAACCTGCAGAACCACCATGAGCAGAAGAAAAACTAACTTTATCTGAGATTATTGCCTGTTACCGAGCAAAAGTAGGTGTATTCTGTTAGGACGCAGACCGAACTTTCTTAGTATATTCGTTTTAGGAATTTAAAATACGTTTCGAAGAAGAAATGTGGAAAAATCAAGAGGACAAGTTCAAATCGAATTTCCGTTTGCCGCCATGGATTCCCGCGCTCATTTACACACTCACACAAGCGCGCAGCGCCGAACCTAGCTTCACTTTTTCCCCGTGCTTTTAGATACGAGCGCTCCGTCTTTATGTCTTTGTTTACGCCCATCTTCTTGATTCATCCATCAATTTTGGGTCCCATACCATCGTTCTTCGGAAAAAGAAAGCAATTGACTCTCAACGTTGCAAACTTTCCACCCGCACTTTTTATTTACATATATACTAGAATGCTGTTAGACATATCCACCTGAAAATCTCACCGACTTTTCTTTTAATTCCACGCAAAATCAAGAGGACCGCCGGTCCGTAATTGCACAATCATATTCATGGAAAGATTCACTTATATCATTCAACTTCATGAAGTTACAACTCTCGTTAGGAAAACCAATCCTTAACGGGTCTCACAATATAAATCCTCTCTCTTTCTCTCTCGAAGCACTCAAATTCTAGAGTCCCTTTATACTGAGAATCAAGACAATGTGAATCCATTTCTAATTGATTCCCGTATTTTAGGCCTTCACAGTGTCACAAACGGGAATAAAGATTACATTTTCACCGACTGCAAATATTATATTCTGGAATGAACCAGGGAATTACGGGTTCGGTAAGGAACAAACGGAATGAGAGAAGGAACGGAGAAAAGAATTTGAGAATGGGCCGATCAAAGATTACGAAAAACGGTCAATTTCTATAATCTTTATTCCCGTTCGTGACTCCATGAGGGGGTGTTGTCTTGACTCTCAGTACAAAGGGACTCTATCCAATTCCAGTTGAATTCCTCCATTTCAAAACGGAGCGAGAAAATTTGACGACTCAGCCTCCGTGACGTCACTGGCCGGCCCTCGTAAAGCGACCCTTTGGGCCTTTCTGAAACAAACGGTCCAATTGTAATTAAAAATAAAAACCGGACTCGCGATAAAACAGTGATTAATAAAGGTGAAAGGGGGTTATGTTTTATCAATGGGGCAGAAAGCGGGGAGGTGGTAGAGGCGACGCGAGGGGGGTGGGGGATGCTTTCGTGGAGGGAGGGGGGAGGGGCTGCTCTTTTGTTTAAATATGTACAACGGTGAAATATGCGCGAGCAGACCTACGTGGAGGGGGGGGGGGAGCGTCTCAGCAGCAGGGAGATAGCGGAATAAAAGCCGCCTTCGGTGTGACCTGAGTTGCCACATCGAAGACACAGGAAGCACTGATGACGTCATGGTTCATAGAATACTCCTGCCATGGTACCGGGGAGGGCAGTAACACCCACACTGAAAAAAAAATGTCGGTGTACTAACTAAGGCAAGGGTAAAATTACCAAGAATTCAGGATTCTATTTGATCCCAGTTTTTTCTTGGTAAAATTACCATTTATGGCATTGGTAATTTTACCGAGAAATCTCGGTAAAATTATTGAACTTTCTCGGTAATTTTACTGGACCTTGGTAAAAACGCCAATATTTTTTATCGACTGTGGTAGAAGTACCGAGATAAAATGGCGAAGTTACCGGGAATTGATTACCAATAAAAGTGGTATTCTTACCTGAAAAAAACAGTAAAAATACCGGTTTTTAGGTAAGCTTACCAGGGTACCAAGGTGGTCGATTTAAAAAATACGCCCATACAAATCTCGCTAAGGTAAAGTACTTTACTATATATATGAATACGGAGGTGGACGTTCTTATGCTACCGTGCCAAGGAAAAACAAGGTATGAACACACAGATGTTGCCAAATTTCTGCCGACATACAATGCTTGAGATAGTTCTCTTATACAAATAAACGACGCATAAGAAACGTTTTCATTGTAAAAGATACTTGATTTTAATCTCGACCGCAGAGATATAGTAGTTGAATCATTCAGAATTCTAACCAGCAGTGCGTGTAGCAACTTAAATCAGTGAGGAAAATGCGATTACTTCGGATGATTTTTTGATGAAGAGTGCCGACGACACATAAGTAACGCCTTCATCATGAAAATATTTTCATGATGAAGGCGTTACTTCCCACCGAAGCCTCAAAGGCCGGTTACGGTTCTATCTTGCATCATTTAAAAACCAAAGGCGAGGCGTGAATGATCGATTATCATAATTCCCCATTTGGAGCTATGGTAAAGAATCGATTATGAAGGTGTTCACTGCGAACATCCTGTTAATTATCGTTTGTCTACTCGCCAATAAAAATTCAGCCCAAAAAGAATATTCATTCATTCAACCATTTTAAAGCGTACTGAAATTGCGTGAACTCGCAACGCTCCGCTCTATGCTGCTAGTGAGATGTCGCTCGACTTCGGAAGAGAAGTTGAAGAAAGAGACCCGATTAAGACTCTCTAACCCTCGGTTGTGTTGCTCACGTAGCCTTTGAAGCACTACTACAAATAGGACAAACGGAAACATTCACAATATGAAGTTAGAGCAAGGGAATGGACGCGTGTTGAGGACGGCGCAGAGATACAACTATTCGTACTCGATGGATGTCCGTGTTGCGTCTTCAAAATTGAAGGCGTTTTAGCGAGAGGCGTGAACTCGCGACGATCCGCTCTACACTGCCAATGAGGTATCACTCACATTCGGGAGAGAAGTAAAAACAAGAGGCAGTGGCGTGGCGTGAATGATCGATCATCGATCATATCTCCATTTGAAGCTAAGGTGAAGAATCGATTATTAAGGTGTACGCTGCGAACACTCTGTTAATCGATCCTTTCCATAGAATTAAATGGCAGATCAATCGATACATCGCAAATCACGCCACGCCACTGTTAAAAGCCCGGTCAACGGTGTAGGAACTTATGAAAATGTAGCATACTTGGGACTCAAGGTATATTTCCCTTTGAAATTTTTGTTGAATCGCACTCGCAATTTCATCTAGAGTAAGTAACTGAAAATTTCAAGAAAATTATCCATACGTTTCCTCAAAGATTAATATTATATCATAGGAAATTTGCCAAAATTCGATTGTCCAAACGACGTTTTCCTTTAGTGCGACAGTAAAGGAGTGGGGCGTTTTTCCATGTGGTCTTAACTTTAAGAGGAGTTGCTACACGCACTGCTGGTTACAATTCTGAGTGATTCAACTACTCTATCTCTGCGGTCGAGATTAAAATTAAGTATCTTTTTACAATGAAAACGTTTCTTATGCGTCGTTTATTTGTATAAGAGAACCATCTCAAGCATTGTATGTCGGCAGAAATTTGGCAACATCTGTGTGTTCATACCTTGTTTTTCCTTGGCACGGTAGCATAAGAAAGTCCACCTCCGTATTTATGTATATAGTAAAGTACTTTACCTTAGCGAGATTTGTATGGGCGTATTTTTTAAATCGACCACCTTGGTACCCTCCACTTGCATTTTTGATCAATATTGAATAACATTAATCGATAATTGAACGTATTTAAGCCAAAAGGAACTATTTCTCACGCAAACTCTATGCACATAGTTCCTTTTAGCATAAATACGTCCAATCAACCCTGTTAAGATAGGGATGTATCGACCAAGATCATTCGATAAAGATTCGACAATTGGATGTATTTCTGCCAAACGGCACTATGTGCATTATGACGTGATCCCTGTTATGCATATATTCTTAGGGAACTCAGGGCTCATGTTTTATTGCACATAGTTCCGATTGGCAGAAATACGTCCAGTTGACCCACTGACCCCTTCCACAAAGTGACAACCCTACTTTTGTTTTCATCCTACTTTATGTGGGAAGGTGGCGCACAGTGGATCGAGTCAATGAGAGAGGGCGGACAAAATTTGGAAACTTTAAAAGCTTATAACTTATATACGTTACATTTTAAGCTTTTCACTGTTGGACAAAATTTTCTAAAATATTGAAAAATTCTCAGTAATTTTGAAAGCAGTGTTGCCGGTTCATGAAAAAATGAGTCGTGGAGCCATCAAAAACTGTCTTCTGAATGATCTTGGGAGGGCGTTCCCTCCCGAGACTTTTCCGGTTTTCAAAATTCCTGAGAATTTTTCAACATTTTAGAACATTTCGTCCAACAGTGAAATGCTTAAAATGTAACGTATATAGCCGAGAATCCAGGGGAAATATTTAAACATTACGCAGAATAAAGAAAAATATGGACAGCATTTCAAAATCTCTCCATCTCTCCCTGCTCATCATGACTCAAGGTCATTGAAACCTTGTTCTATGTTGTCCTCTGCCTACTGTATTGCCAAGTTAATAAAAATAAATGTTGAAAGAAAGGAACCAGTCTGGTTGGAAGGACATCTTTCGAGCTCAATTTGTGCAAAAAAAAGTTCGATCAGTGTGAGAGAAAGTTAGTCTCTTTTTTAGGTGTTGCATTTTAGACTATCATTTTTTTTTGCCCCTTAAGTAATTTTTGAAAGTGTTTCTCCACTAAAGTGCACTTTCTTGTGTATTTCTGGTCAATTCTGTGCTAAAAACAAAGATCTAATTGATTTTTTTAAGGCGCTACGGTGGTTTTCCGTAAATACCGCGTATATCTGAACTTGCAGCTTTCACCACTATATTAAGCCAAATAACTTTGAAAGTTTCGTCTTTAGGCCGATTGATCAAGGAGAGTATGTCTTTCAACACTAGTTTTCACCTATAAGAATTTATCAATTTTTGTCAATACTGCACGCATGTGGATCTTTCATTTGCGTTTTTCTCACACATGTCATTCTAGATGGCTATAGTCACCCCGGCCCTATCCTAAAAAACTTCCCCTAAAAGTTGACGACCAAAAAAAAAAAAAAAAAAAAAAAAAAAAAAAAAGAAGTTAAAAACGACGGGTGGCTGTTGCTTAACTAGATATACTTGGATTTTCATTACATGTGGTAATTCAAAAGTGCACCTCAATAAAGATGTTGCATGTGTGAGGAATTTGCAATTTGACTTTTAATACACATGTAAAAGTTTGCGAGAAACATGATGGTGCCACTGGTTTTCTCTGAAATCGACTCCCAAGCTCAAAAAAAGCTCTCAAATTGGGGCCAAAATGGAAGGGATATCCCACACTATCCTTAGAGTCCACCTCTACATCAAAACAATCTCTCCATGCAAAGATAGGAAGCAAATACATTAGCAGGGTTGCCGTGTTTTCAGTTTTGGAGTCCCCAATTAAAGTGGCAGCCCTGTCAATGTATTTGCTCCCTATTCTTTGCATGGAGAGTTTGTCTTGATGTAGAGGTGGACTCTCAGAATAGCGTGGGATATTCCCTCCATTTTGGCCTCAACTTGAGAGTTTTTTTTAAGCTTGGGAGTTGATTTCAGAGAAAACCAGTGGCACCATCGTGTTTCTCGCGGACTTTAACATAAGAATCAACAATCAAATCGCAAATTCCTCATACATGCAACATCTCCATTCAGAAACTTTAAACGCTCATAACTCCGTTCATACGAAACTTTGAAGTTCTGAAAGTGGCTCCATCGGTTTCCTCGTGAAATTTTCTTATTGATGCACTCCTTAAAGTTCAAAATGTGACAAAATAAACATTAAAATTTGCAGTTTTAGTCAAAACTTTCATATCCAACGTCTCTAATCCACTGTGAACTTTTACATATCGACGGTGAAAGTCGGCAATCACATAACTCGTTTGCGGTGTCTGAAAATCTCCGCCTCTACGTCATTTTTTTAAAGGAGAGCAAATTGACATTATTTCTTGAAGTTTTTGCAGAATTTTCTTCGCATTGAGAAGAAAAATCATGACAGTTTTAAAGAATTGCCGTTGAGTAGTTTTCCATTTAAAAAATAAAGTATGACAAGAAGTCTGCGACGTCGCAAACCGAGTTATGTGATTGCCGACTTGCACCGTCGATATGTATCAATAGTCAAATCGCAAATTCCTCACACATGCAACATCTCCATTTCCGGAAAGTAAGGAAAAAGCACTGATTTTTCAAGGGCGGCCCGGAAGTGCTCAAAAAAAGCGGAAATTTTGCAAGAAAGTCCGGAATTTTTTCATTTTTGTCGCAATTTGAGCGGGAAATTAAAAAATCAGTAGCACCATCGTGTTTCTCGCGAACTTTTACATGTGCATCAACAGTCAAATCGAAAATTTCTCACACATGCAACAACTCCATTTTCGATAAAACCGGCGCGAAAATCAGAGGCCCCGAAAACCCCGGGCTAGGACCCGGCATGGCGCCGCGCTGGCAACGGGGAGCTCGGATGCATGCAATATAAATTTATATTGTGTATCGGCGAGTCCGCTCCGCTCCGCTTTTGTGTTCGATGACGTAAACAGTTGCGTCATTATTCTGGTTAGTGGAGCAAGGCGAGGCAGGTGCCGCGCTCTGGCGGGGACGCGCCGAGGCTCGCGGGGGGCGCGAATTACGTCAGAGCCGGGTTTAAGCTTGCTCAATTGGAGTTTTCGGAGTTCAACCGCTGAGCGAATGTCAACTTTCATCTTGGTTCATTTCTGCCCCTCCCTCTCCCGCCCCCCCGCCCCCCGCGACCCCCCTCCAACGACTCCTGTTCTCAGCTTCCCTCTGTTTCGTTTTCTCCCCGGATTGCTAGCACCCTCGCCCTGCTTCTGTGTCGGTCCACACCTATAGTTGGCCCCGCTATCGGCACTCCTGTAATTTATTTTATCCCCGCTCTAATTCTTAGTTCTCGTCCCGCTGGCTTTGTTTCCGAATTTTCTCCGGATCGTTGACTAGAGCGCTCGCAGAAGGGACAAAGGGGGTTTCGGTCACACCCTTTGTGATCTTTAGGGAGCATGTAGGGATAAAACGGCACTTTCTGACGAAACTTAGCTATTACACTGAAAAAAAAAATATGTTGTTTTAGCACCTGGGATGTCAAAAATGTGTCTGGTAATCCCAAGATGCTGCATTTACTGCCCCCACTGTTAATTTTACATCCTGTGAATGCAAATTCAACTGCATGGGCAATCAAGACAGCATCTTAGGATCACTAGACACATTTTTGACATCCCAAGGGCTAAAACAGCATACCATTTTTTTTTTTTTTTTTCAGTGTAGAAAAGCACTAAATAGTACACTGAAAAAAAAGATCGGTAGAATTTACTATTCCTTCACGCTGTATTTCACAGAGAGTCAATTCAGAGTCAATTCTGCCAAAAGAAAGGTAAACGTTACTGTGTATATTTGGTACAGGCACCCATCCCTCTGGCAGAATCGACCTGAAAATATACCATTCCTTCACGCTGTGTGAAATATAGCGTGAAGGAATGGTAAATTCTATCAATTTTTTTTTCAGCGTACTTTTAAGGCTTCATTTTTTTTTAATTTTTTAATATATAAATCTGTTTTTTATTTTAATGAAAAAATAACAATACATAGGAAGGTCAGTACAAGAAAAAAGAAAATTACAGAGGACATAAAGAAATTTTGAGAATAAAATGAGATGAATTTTGAATTCAAGAGGAAAACCAAAATTAAAAGTAGAAAAAAGAAAAATCAGACACAGGGGGAGGAAACATGCCGGAATTACCGTTTGACGGTATACCATCGACTATTTAAAGCTTCATTCACTGAAATAAAAATTAGGTACATGAATCAAATTCAGGGGCTGCGGGGCAGGGTAGTAATATCTCACGAAAAAAGCGTGAAATTCCGCATGAAACATTTTCGAAAATGTATAAAATGTATACTTCAAATCATCAAATATCATCAAACTACAGATGATTCTCAAAACTGTATCAAGTCTGTTATGCGGTCTGATCGTTTCCAACATGATTGTTGCACTTACGAGGAGGGTGGATGATTATTCCGGCACTCAGCAAAAAAATAAGATTTTCTTCATTTTAACCATGAAAAGCCCAAGCAAGGACAAATTGGCCCGAGACTTTGCTGAAAACACGTGTCTCGCGGGTTGTATGGGACCGGCATATACCAACGTTAGGAATGGGTCTACGAATACATCGAGAAAAAAATTAAGTAAATAAAGAAATAAAATTAAAGAAAAAGAAAAAAATCGAGAGCCTTTTTTTCTGACATCTACCCCCAAAAATCCTAAAGTGAGGTAAAATTGACCCTAGTATCTCTTCTAATCGAAGCAATACCTCATCGACAGTATAGAGCGGATCATTGCGAGTTCACGCCTCTCGCCAAAACGCCTTCAATTTTGAGGACGCAACACGGACATCCATCGAGTACGAATAGTTGTATGTCTGCGCCGTCATCAACGCGCGCCCATTCCCTCGCTCTATTGCTGTGTTTTGTTGGTGTCGTTTGTTTTATTTGCCGTGGTGCGTTTTCGGATGCCATATTTGCTTTCCCAGAGATGCGCTTTTAAAAAAGGACCTCAAAATTTGCAACTTGAACCTTCTTTGGGCGGATCATCATATTGTGTAAGGATGTATGGAAACATTCCTTTGAAAAAAATGCTTTCCAAAACATATAGAATATGCTCGACAATTTTTTAATGCTGCATCTGAGAGTTCTTGATAAGCTGTGATCACAAAACTTTTCATCATTTTTTCCTGATATTGGTAATTTTATGAGCATAGATTTAAAATTAAGAAAATCTATCGTCTTGTGACGTCATCAGGCGGCATTCTCCATTTAAACATAAAATATGTTGAAAATATGAAAACACATATGAAAACAAAATGAAAACACATAGAAAATTAGGTCATTTTGTCGTACCTCCTTTAATAATTGTTCATTCTAGAAGCCAAAAATACTCTCTTGCTCAGTAAACTCGGTAGTGTCATATTAAACATGAAATTCACAACATTTCAGACGCTTGCAAATTCTCCATCATGCTGGCTCAGGTGAAACTGTCAGTTTGTTTACATTAAATCAGTAGAATTTTGAGGAAAACTCGATTTTGAAAATTGGATCGCTTTGCTCTCCCCGAGAATATCGTCACCGCTCCTGACGGCCTAGATTTCCATATAGGGAAAGTATGGACATGCTCGTAATGGACCACTAGACAGGGTACGAATTTAAGCAATCTGATTTATGTTTCTTAACCAGAATTTCACGTAAAACACGATTCACGCAACGAAAATTACTGAAACCAACTCTTAACGAAGATATTAATGTTTTTATTACACATCGGTCACGAGGAATTTGAACAGCCCGCTCACAAGAAACTCGAAGCTCTACGTGAGTCAAATCGAGCACTATAACGGTTTTAGCAAGCTTCTCAATCGAACAATGTTCGTTTCCCACCATGTGTTGTTCAAACTATGAGCAATTTGCCATAGCTAAGCCAAAGCATCAAGATCGAGGTTGCTAGATATTTATATCGCAGAGACTGTAGTGATAACGTTTTACCGCGCGACGTGAATCACGTAGAGCATTGAGTTTTTATGATCGGGTGGTTTGAATTCACGCATTAAGAATCATTAAATATCTTCGTAAAAGGTTGATTTCGGTAATTTTGGTTGTGCGCATCGTATTCTACGTAAAATTTTTGTGAAGAAACATGTATCAGAATGCTGAAATTCGTACCTTTTCTAGTGGTCTATTTTGAGGTTTGAGTTTTTAGGATCTCAAAGGGCAGCCAACCCATGAAGTAAAATCATTCGGAGCAATTTATTATTCTTACAATTGTTACAACTCGTCGTTTATAAAACACGTATTTAATTTAAAGTCTTCACATAAATTTACTCATTTTTGCAGAAGAACGCTCATACATGAACATTTCTGTCCATCTTGGTTTGATCTTGAGAGCTGGAGATTGGCAGTGACATTTATTGTATGAGAAGGTTGGTGCCGCCTTTGGCCGTAAGAGCTCCATATTTCGATATATCCTTTCTCTCCCTATATTTGCTCCATGACCAGTCTTCCCATTATCTGGAACTCTTGAGATTTTCCTGAATTACTTACGGAACTATTGAAATTCCCGAAATGCTCCGGATCCTTTGCCTTTTCCGGAACTTTTACGGATTGTTTCTCGGAACTTTTGAAACAATCGAAATGGAATCCTGGAACTTTTAACGGTCATGGCCTGAGAGAAATCGGAACAAAATAGTTCCAAGCCCCGGAACTTTTGACGGACATGGAACGGGACCACTGCTCTCCCTATATAGGTGCTCCAGGACGGACAACTCGGGACCCAGGATTCGACATCCGGAGCCCGACCCGCGAATGTTGTATCGGCAGCGAGGCGCGGCGTCGCGCGGAGGCGGAGGGGGGCCTCGCGAAGGGGCGCTCATCAAAGTATAATAGGACGACATGATTTTGATGAAAGGTTATGAATGTTATGAATACGATTCCCGCACTCGGCATTTGAGCGTTGCGACTCGTTCGGAAGCTGGGCTCGGTCGTTCCCATGGCAACCGGGGGGGCGGCGGGGGGGGAGGGGGAGGGTGGGGAGCGGCGAACCCCCCCTCCCCCTCCCGTTTTGGAGGCGCCCTTCCTCGAGCCCACCTGAGACGTCGCCGTCACCCAGGTAAGTGCTCGTCTTCACACCTTGCGGATTCCGCGAATCCTCGTAGTGGATGTGTGAGATGCGAGCGCGCGGCCATTGAAACTTTGCCGAATTTGCTCTGATAAAATATTTACTTTTGACGGTGCTCGTTCACTTAACCGCGGCTCATGCCGCCGCGCAACCGAAAATGTTGCATTTTGCAGGAGATTAATGTTGTTTTATGTGTCCCGGGCAAATAGCCGAAGTTTGCGGGGCGAGACTCGATCGAGCAACTGTTCGAGCTCCGCTGCAGTCGTTTTGCCTACACGGGCAATTGCGGGCGTTTTCGAAAGCGTGGCTCCGGATACGCTGCCGTGCTTAGGAAGAACGCCGTATGAACATTCGAGAGTTGCCAAACTGTCCTAGATAAAACATGCATTATTGAGAACGATTAGGCGCATTTTTCCATTAACTTTTCAGACATTTTAGACAAAAGTATGGACAAAATTTTGCGAAAATGATAGAAAAATATATTCGCAATTAACTCAGTCAGTTCGGTTTTTATCGAAGGAACTTGGCAACGTCTGAAGGCTCATACGGCGTTCTTCCTTAGCACGGCAGTATTACCTTCATCAGCTCCCTTGGGCTATCCTCGCCACGTTCGACGGTGGAACTGCAAAAGTGCGTACCACGGTTGCGGTGTTTCGAAATCTTCGCTCTTATTTTATTTTTTTGACGGAGACGGAACCGACATCATGACTCGAAGTTTTCACAGAGTACTTTTCATAAAAAGCAGTATAAGCACTGACATTTTTGATCGTTTGCCATGTAGGAAAGAAAGGAAATGACAGGAAGTCTGCAAGGCAATAATCCGAGGTATACATTTCTGCAGTTTCACCGTCAATATATTTCTACAAAGGGTCAAAATTTCAATATCGCAAAATTTCAATTTCATTTTCTAAAAATTTCAAGGTCTCAAAATTTCAATATTCAGAGCGTGATCGCGCAAACTACGAGCTATCGTAATTCCCTTTCAAAATGTTCTTCATATACTTTTAACGGTTAAAATTGTAAAAACTCCGTATTTTAAGTCAACTCTTTATCTGTAGAAATAAATCTATATTTCTGAGCTAGAAATATTACAGCAACCATAAGATAAAGACATTTTTTTAAAATAATTCCTATCCATAGAGGCAAAAAATGATTTTGCACAAAATTAGCAGAGGAATCAGATTAGATTACTGATAGTCCAGTACCACATGTACAAATAAGAGGTCCCGTGTGCAGCTTCGTGGGTAAAATTGTTGTGATATGTCATTCTCTTCTTTAGGATGTCTAGAATCAGAATTTCGATGGTGTCAAGTTCAAAAATTGAACCGACGCCCAGAATTCAAGATGGCGTCCAAGATGGCCGCCGCCATGGTGAAAGTTTTAAATTTTGCGGATAGCGTCGAGTCAGATGTCGATTCCTATGTAAAATGACACGAGGAATCCGAATATCACATTTAAAAACACCCCCGACCCAAAGGAGGGCTCCAAATCCAAGATGGCGGCCAAAAATACCACTCAGGGGTACTAGTTTGCCTATACGGGTCCAAGTGCATAGTGAGGTATCAATTATTAGGTTTTCGGGGTCGTAGAGTCCGAAAATGAGGTCCATTTTTCGCTGCGGCCCTCCAGAGACCCTAAAATCAAATATGGCGCCCAAAATGGCCACCGGTTTTACGGCTGAAACACCAATTTAGCGCAGCTATGATAAGCAATACGTTCAAAATTTAGTTTTGTGGGGCAAAGAGTTCGAATAGGAGATCAAATGTTTATTCCTACAAAAAATTAAGCCTCCGAATCGAAAATGGCTACCGACATGGTTGCCAGTTAGAGGCGCAGGCCGGTAAATGACTATTGATATTAAGGGGATTTGCCAAAGGAGCTAGGGGTTTCGATAAGGGCCGTTTTTCGGCCCATACCCTGAAATTCTTCAATTTTACGATTTTTTTTGCTTCTTGGGAGTCTAAATTTTACGGAATGTGTCATGCTTTTGTCATTTTCGGCCTATTTAGGGGTCTAATGCTGGCCTAAACATGAGTCTGAAGGCTAATTTTTGCGGAAAATTCGGGTCTCTTGGCATTCGACGCGCTGCGCCCGCTGTTTCATAACGATCAAATATCATCGGAGGAGCAAATTTTCCTTCAAGTATGTTCATTGAGGGTGTAAGATATAGTCACTCTGGCCAACTTTCGTCGATGGCAACCCTTGCGCTCAGTGTTCAAACGAACTTTTTAGAATTTTCATGTTTTTCATCATTATTATTAAAATGGCATAAAAAAGGGCTACTCATCTTAAACCAGAAATAGATTCCTTGGCGGAAATTGTACGTAGCCCTCCAAAAAACTTTATAGAATTAAAAGCCCCCCCCCCCTCCTCCAAAGAAAAAGCCGGTGTTGCCATATTTTGTTGCCTAAAATCACAGAAAACTATTTGTGATTATTTCAGTATTTGGAGGCTGTTCTTCGTCGAGCTCATTCAGCAAAGTTCAAAACCCTTGATTTTTCATACGTAACGATCACATGACTAGTGAATATGCACATGCATTTATCTATTATTATTTTGTTCATTACATGTATTTATCTAAAGAGACTCCCATCGCGGCGCGGCATTGCCACATATCATCGGTAAAAATCGAGAAAATTATTCCGAGTTGGCCCAAGATTTGAGCCATTATTTCGCATTATGCGCATTAAATAAATACGTAGGACTCAAATTACTGTATTCAGGGATGCAAATAGATCATATTTTTTGCAGGTAAAGTTTTTTTTTATGATCTTGGGCTTGCAGGCGACCCATTATCTTACGAATTTTTGACGTGATATTTACGCACGAAGATGCAACTTTGAAACATTGACCGTGATCTGGGATCCGAATAAAAAGTAAGCCATGTGTCAGAATCACGAGTTCTCAATGCTGATTTTTTACCCACCCTGACATGCCCTGCCCTCCGTCACTTTTATTGCCTGCGATCGATCAGAATTCTACTTCCCAAAAATAATTGGAAACTCTGGTTTTCCCGGTTCACTCCTGCCTAGCCTCCTTACCGCTTCCTCATCTGTTGCCTCCTCATCAGGTTCCTCCCATCAGACAACTCATTTGGAGCTACCATTGTAGAATTTTGGAGAAATGACGCGTATTCATCTAGCAAACGCTTAGTTTTTCTAGTTCAGCCTCATATCTGTAATGAGCGAGGTACTAGATGACAGATGCAATATGCGCTGGGCAGTCCACGACTCTACCGTCCACCTGCCGTTGGTAATACCACCCGGACATGCCCACAGGAATCTATGTCACTTTCAGGTACGGGGCTCAAGCCCCCCCCCCCCCCCCCGCCGAAAGCAAAAAACAGGGGGAAAGAGTGAAGGAAAGAGGAGACAGAAGATGATGAGGAAAGACGAGAAAAGAAAAAGTTTGAGGCCTTCGAAGATATTTATCTCTTTTGATGTAGAGTCTTAAATGAAACCACAGTGTTCATTTGATTAGTATTTTATAAAATTTTCGTCAAAAAATGCGTCTAAATAGAGTTTAAATTTCAAACAATTTCCAGATTTGTTGATTGCAACAATTCGAAAGTATTTCGTGTTAAGGTAAAAAAAAAGTTTTTCTGCGGAAATTCATGAAGATCTGTGTTACGGTAGCCTCGAAATGCGTCCAAACAGAGTTAAAATTTCAAACAAATTTCAGATTTGTTAAATGCAACAATTCGAAAGTATGTTGTGTTAAAGGTACGAATGCGTCATTTTTCTGCATTTTATGATAAATTTGCGCTATGAAAGCCTCGAACTGCGCCTAATAAGATTACACATTTTTAAGATTTGTGATCTAATCAGACGCCATCTAAATAATGATGAAAAACAAGTAAAGTCTAAAAATTTCGTTTTCACTATGAGCGCAAGCAGTGTTCCAAACTCACCTTTGAGTTTTAGAAGCCATGGGGCGCATCAAGCCTGAATGTTAGGCGCCATTTAAGATTTTTTAGGGGCCAGATTGACTTTTTGCCTATATATTACGGCATATTTAGTGAAAAATTAGACGCAAATTTAGATGTTTTCGTAACAGAACTAGTAGGTAGCTGTGACTTGGTGAAGACAAAAGCACTAAGGATGAAATCGTGAAGAATAGAAAAAGCTCTCACTAATTGTAATGCTGAAAATTTCGAATGATCACCTAATATGAAAATTCAGATTTTAAAGGGGCAATTTTTAAGGGCCACGTTGGCGCAGAGCCTTCTTTTTTAGGAGCAATGACCGATGTTTTAGGCGCATTTGGCGCGTTGGCGCCTGTGAGTTTCGAACACTGAGCGCAAGGGTTGCCATCGACGAAAGTTGGCCAGAGTGACTATATCTTACACCCTCAATGAACATACTTGAAGGAAAATTTGCTCCTCCGATGATATTTGATCGTTATGAAACAGCGGGCGCAGCGCGTCGAATGCCAAGAGACTTTAGATAAATACATGTAATGAACAAAATAATAATAGATAAAATGCATGTGCATATTCACTTGTCATGTGATCGTTACGTATGAAAAATCAAGGGTTTTGAACTTTGCTGAATGAGCTCGACGAAGAACAGCCTCCAAATACTGAAATAATCACAAATAGTTTTCTGTGATTTTAGGCAACAAAATATGGCAACACCGGCTTTTTCTTTGGAGGAGGGGGGGGGGGGCTTTTAATTCTATAAAGTTTTTTGGAGGGCTACGTACAATTTCCGCCAAGGAATCTATTTCTGGTTTAAGATGAGTAGCCCTTTTTTATGCCATTTTAATAATAATGATGAAAAACATGAAAATTCTAAAAAGTTCGTTTGAACACTGAGCGCAAGGGTTGCCATCGACGAAAGTTGGCCAGAGTGACTATATCTTACACCCTCAATGAACATACTTGAAGGAAAATTTGCTCCTCCGATGATATTTGATCGTTATGAAACAGCGGGCGCAGCGCGTCGAATGCCAAGAGACCCGAATTTTCCGCAAAAATTAGCCTTCAGACTCATGTTTAGGCCAGCATTAGACCCCTAAATAGGCCGAAAATGACAAAAGCATGACACATTCCGTAAAATTTAGACTCCCAAGAAGCAAAAAAATCGTAAAATTGAAGAATTTCAGGGTATGGGCCGAAAAAACGGCCCTTATCGAAACCCCTAGCTCCTTTGGCAAATCCCCTTAATATCAATAGTCATTTACCGGCCTGCGCCTCTAACTGGCAACCATGTCGGTAGCCATTTTCGATTCGGAGGCTTAATTTTTTGTAGGAATAAACATTTGATCTCCTATTCGAACTCTTTGCCCCACAAAACTAAATTTTGAACGTATTGCTTATCATAGCTGCGCTAAATTGGTGTTTCAGCCGTAAAACCGGTGGCCATTTTGGGCGCCATATTTGATTTTAGGGTCTCTGGAGGGCCGCAGCGAAAAATGGACCTCATTTTCGGACTCTACGACCCCGAAAACCTAATAATTGATACCTCACTATGCACTTGGACCCGTATAGGCAAACTAGTACCCCTGAGTGGTATTTTTGGCCGCCATCTTGGATTTGGAGCCCTCCTTTGGGTCGGGGGTGTTTTTAAATGTGATATTCGGATTCCTCGTGTCATTTTACATAGGAATCGACATCTGACTCGACGCTATCCGCAAAATTTAAAACTTTCACCATGGCGGCGGCCATCTTGGACGCCATCTTGAATTCTGGGCGTCGGTTCAATTTTTGAACTTGACACCATCGAAATTCTGATTCTAGACATCCTAAAGAAGATAATGACATATCACAACAATTTTACCCACGAAACTGCACACGGATGCACATGTGGTACTGGACTAGCGGAGGCGTTTCATATTTTACGCTCGCTCCAAAGACACTTTAGGGCTTGACACTACTTCTTCCTTAGTGACCCAGCCTCGAGCTGTTTAGTGCCCAGCACTACTCTGACTTGGTGGCTCCATTTGACCTAACCCTCGTTAGTGTCCAGCACTAACATGTAGGTCCCAACCCTAAGCTCGTTTTTTCCGTGTAGGCAACCCGAGAATGGTAATCCGCAAGGTTTTAGGGTCTGATCTGGGTCTGGGTCTGAAGGCCCCAGAGGCAAAAAGATGCAAAAAAACCGATGATATCCTGTTAGAGGAACATATGAGCTACATTCTTGCACTGATAAGAACGTGTTAGCTCGTGTTAGTGATAACTAAAACTTAAGATGAAGGCAATTTTTTGCCTAAATCAGGACAAAACTCTGGAGTCTCATGGTGGTCATAAAATCAATCTTAATACTAAAAACGATTAAACCATCAAAAAGTACTTACTTTCACCTTTCTTTTCCATATTTGATCGGGGATCTACGCCAACTTATCATGCACAAAGCGACACAAGGCAATACACGATGACGTGCACTTTAAATTCTCAAGTTTGTTTACTTACCTCGGAGGATGTGAAGTTCGCCACCATGTATCTGATCGTAAAAACAATTACAGAAGATTTGATGGGTCATTCCACACCTACTAAAGGATGTAGATAAGGATTATATGCTCGATTGCCAGATTTTCGTACTTTCAAAAATCGGATTTTTGGCCACGATTCATTAGGCCTAGAATCTTTATAATAATTCTAACCATGAAAATCAGCGCAGAATGGTTGACACGCCTCCAATGAGTATAAGAATGTCAAAGCTATTTAGGTCTAAGTAGTATTGAGTATATCTAGAAAATTTTGCCAGCAGGGTTTGATGATCAAAGAGTAAATTATTTTTAAAAAATCGCTAGAATGAAAATTTTTAGGGACAATTTTTGGTTCGGGGAGGGGGCGCCCTAAAGGGCTAATGCCATATGTCTTGCTAACACGAATATCACCATATTGAATGTGCAATTTTTTTAACTTACGCTCCAGTCAGGATCAATAGACCGAAAAACATAGTACTGACTTGATTCAATTTCAATCATTTCTTCTCCTCTTATTTTTCTGGATTAAATACGTATTTTTGGAGCTTCTGTCCTGATAACCTCTTGATCATTGAAAAATAGATTTCATATTATAGTGAGACAACCTTCAAAACATTAAACTGACGTTCAATTTGGTATTCTAATCATATTTTGGCTTTTCTTCTAATTTTTTGGTTTCAAGGGCCTGCCGCCATCTTGGATTTAAGAATTTTGTAAAACTAAGGTCAAATTTGAATTCAGCGACCCAAAAAACATAAGCACACCAAATTTCATGATATTCTGATCATTTCCTGATTTATGGCCACAATTCGGCGCCCCCAGACCATAGTGAAGCGTGACGTCTATTTAGTTCAACTATTCAGACGCTCCTGTTGCAAAGATTTGAAATACGATTCTAACAAACTGTGATGCTTTCCGTAAGACGAACTCAGCATTTGAATGATGCACTGGGCATAAAACAATGTAAGAGTATAGGAAGTTGAGCTCGGGCATAACATGCAACTATTTTAACTCCGCAGCTGGCCAGGTGGCATACTCCGATCCCTTATCGCGAGCGTGCATAGACAGATCTCATTTTTCGCCCGCAAAATGTAGCGTATGCAACCCGGCCCACCCTGGAGTTAAAATAGTTGCATGTTGGGTTCGAACCCAACTGTGTACATATTCTTCCATTATTGTACCCTATTGCGAGCGCACATAGGTAGATTTCATACTTCGCCCGCAAAATCCACAGTATGCAACCCGGCCCTCCCTGGAGTTAAAATAGTTGCATGTTTGGTTCGAACCCAACTGCGTATATTCTTCCATTATTGTACCCTATTGCGAGGACACATAGGCAGATATCATATTTCGCCCGCAAAATCTAGCGTATGCAACCTGGCCTATCGTGGAGATAATATAGTTGCATGTTTGGTTCGAACCCAACTTCGAATTTTCTTTCATTATTCTTCGCGTTGTCTTGAGTAGAAAGAGAGTTTCGTTAAATGATGTTAAAGCAAGGCTCAGATTTTATTGAAATGGTAACTTCAAACATACATAGATCATTTACCTGCACTGCAAACTGATAGAAGAGCACGTGTAGCATGAAGCAAATATAAACTTGCAATTTGAATGAAATCTATGAATCAGACGGTGAATTAAAATTCATTACTATACTTCATACGTCCTTGATTTAAATGAAAACACAAAAAGCCACCATTGAATTCTTCCTTAATCTGAAAAGGAGCTCCGACAGCTCATAAGTTTTTAACTCTGTGACCATTGTTAACTTTGAACACTCAAAATATCGGAATTGTTCAAATTTAATTGGGTATAATGGGCGCGTTTTACCGCGGCACAGTCTACCCATGCTTTTAAACGAATTAATCGTACTACTAACGACTTCAAAGTAGCAAATCGCCTTCCTAAAATTCTATATAATTAAAAAAATTGGTCGAAGATTCCCTCAATTAAATTTTACCGAGCCGTCTATTACGAGAGAAAGCTAGGCCATAAAATAGAGAAACAACATCAACGAACAAGTTACATTGATGCAATGAAGGTCAAACCATGGGTCAGTGTGTATCGTGACGTCTCTCATTTCTCTGCCGTAATTAATGTCTCAGGTTTAAATACGTTTTTTAACTCTAGAGCAGGAAGATGGAAGAAGCAATTGAGTTTGATTTACTCTTTCAAAATTTCATCTCGTTCCCCTCAATTGGACTCGCATTTGAACAAAATGTAACATTATCATTCCATCTAAAGCAAATTTTGTCTTTAGCGCATCTACATTGGAAGTCTTGGAAAGAGACATCAGTGGATTAGTCAAGCCCTGTTACAATGCGTAATGATAGGTGGGCTCACGAATTGAAAAAAATGCGAAAAGCTAAAATAGACTTAGGACTGAGGCACTAAAAAAAACGGAGATGTTGCGTGTGTGAGGAATTTGCGATTTGACTGTTGATTCTTACGTAAAAGTTCGCGAGAAACACGATGGTGCCACTGGTTTTTTCTGTAATCAACTCTCAAGCTTTAAAAAAGCTCTCAAGTTGAGGCCAAAATAGAGGGGATGTCCCACCCTACCCTGAGAGTCCACGTCTACATCAAGACAAACTCTCCATGCAAAGATAGGGAGCAAATACATTGACAGGGTTGCCACTTCATTTGGGAACTCTAAAACTGAAAACACGGCATCACTGCTAATGTATTTGCTCCATATATTTGCATGGAGAGTTTGTCTTGATGTAGACGTGGACTCTCAGGTAGGGTGGGATATCCCCTCCATTTTGGCCTCAACTTGAGAGCTTATTTTGAGCTTGGGAGTTGATTTCAGAGAAAACCAGTGGCACCATCGTGTTTCTCGCGAACTTTTACAGAAGAATCAACAGTCAAATCGCAAATTCCTCACACCTGCAACATCTCCATTGAAAAAATGCGAAAAGCTAAAATGGACTTAGGACTGAGGCACCAAAAAAATTGAGAAATCTCCGGGTCTCGGGAGGTCATAGTGGAGTTCATGCCTATCATCAGTAACTCAATCCTGCAAAAAATGGTTCGATTGCCTTTTTTAGACTACACATTCATGGAACATTAACTTGAGGAAACTAATGTAGTAAACTTCCCTCGACGAAACCGGGCAAATAGTATCGTCCATTCTCTACACCAATTTTTTAGAGGGACGTGAAACGAGACACCCTCTTTTCCTAGGCGGGACCCGTGCTTCCGGATGTTGTTCACCACCTGTGAGATTCTGTGAGCCCGCATTCTCCGGGCACGTCGGAGGCGGATGTCACCTGACCAGTCTTGCCACTCGAGAAGAATGAAAATCCCGCGGATGAATAATGTCAATGAGATGCGTGGGGATTTTTCGAATTCATCGGTTAACCGTGCTGCCGTGCTAAGGAAGAACGCCGTATGAACATTCGAGAGTTGCCAAATTTCCCTTGACAAAACATGTATTTTTGACAACATGTCTGCATATTTTGCCTTGAAATTTTCAGATAATTTAGATTAAATTGCGTACAAAATTGCCTAAAATTTTTGGAAAATAATATTCACAATTCTTCCACTAAATTCGGTTTTTGTCGGAGGAAACTTGGCAACGTCTGAAGGCTCATACGGCGTTTTTACTTAGCATGGCAACGTGGCTCAACGATACCTCGACCCGTCCATTGTGTCGCATAAACCCCTAGGACGTCACGCATAGACTCACGGGTGAGGTTTCGATTCACGCTTGTGAGGTTGGGCCAAAACTTATGAGGTCCTCTGTTGAGAGTCTGTAGAAGCTTATCATGTATTCAGGCAAGTCTTACAAGTTTTAGATTTCGATTAAGTGAAGAGGCTAGGCTAGAATGTTCTGGCCTATTGCATTCAATGGCGAGCCCAGCGCATTTTTGGAATGCGATGACTTCCGTCTGATGACACTCCGTATGATAATGAGATACCTATGATATGAAATTGGTATTCATTGATAAAATCATTGGTAGCTATACGCGTAATTGAAATAGGGTGCGATCATGTCATAGAGATTTATCTGCATTGGCTCTCTAAAAAGACGTATCTGTTTACAGAAGTTGGATTTTGGGATTGGAATTTGAAGGCCAAATGGACCCCATAGTCAAGAGTTCCAAACCACAAAGAATCCATACACTTTGATTCGCATCTCGGGAGGCGGGTCAAAAATCTTGGATGTGACAGTTCGTCGTTTCCCGGACGAAGGAACGTAACTCCATTCCAAGGTTGCCAAATTGACTACAGCAATTAACTCATTTTACAAAAATGTACATGTGCAATTTTGATCCAAAATTGTCTGATTTTAGCCTGGCACCTGAGGAAAAATCTGTAAATTTTTCAATTGAAAATGCCCAAGATTCTCTTAATTATTACCCAATTTGCGAGGAGGAATTTGGCAACATTGAAATGGAGTTACGTTCTTTCGTGTAGGAAACGACGAGTTGTTGTCCCTAGCATAAGAAAACGATTATTATAGTTAGGTACTTCAAAGCCGGGGAGAATTCAGTTCCGTTGTAACGTAACGTAGATTGGCTGTCATCCGTAAAAATTGGGACAAATTTTCTCATGGTAATTCAAATATCAAGGGATAATAATCGTCTACCCACAAAAATGATCCATTTTTTCTTTCTAATCTTATGACACATTATTTTCTTTGACTTACGAATCCAGCGACTTTCAATAGTAGGTAGGGAAAAAATCCAAGTTTATGACACGAAAAATAACGTTTTCCCGACTCTTTCCTTTCAATCTTTTTTCACCATTGCCCCCTTTTCTTCGGAGATTGGGGGAAGGAGATCTCCCTTCGAAGCTCTGGATCCATTTATTTTTTCGTCAAAATATCCGGCCGTACCACTGTCAGAAACGATCATCCTTAATGATGTAGCAAAATTTGAACATCTTTGTGCCGCTTCAATGGGCCTGTCAGCGAACCATGCAAAATCCAAAAAAGATGATCGGATATTGAAGATTATTCCCATGAAAAATAAACACTCCTCCAATCGTCCGTGAATTCAGCCGATTCAGCCGTTCACTTGCCCGTTGTAGTTCGTTGAACGTGCAACAGGTTTTCCCAACTAATCAATTTTTGGCGCATCATCAAGGAATAAGGACCATCCTGCACTATATAAGTCTCCTGGTAAACGGTAATAATTTGAGAAGGAATTGTCAAAAGTAGAGAAAATATATTACAGAGACCTCGTACTGTTATTTTCCCTACAGTGTGAATAAAAGTTATTCTCGGAAGTTAACGCTCAGTTTCGCTTCAGTGGCGTGGCGTGGCGTGAATTGCGATGTATCGATTGTTCTGCCATTTACACCTATGGTAAAGAATCGATTATTCAGGTGTTCGCTAAGAACACCCTGTTTATCGATCCTTTTCCATAGGTTTAAAAGGCATAACGATCGATTTATCGCAAAGGACGCCACGCCACTGGTTCGCTTGATGATTCCTGAAGGTTTTGAGCAATTTATTTATTGCCAGCCTATAACTTCAAAATTGATACATTGGTACCACTAAATTAAGAGTAAACAACTTTTTGGCCAAAATAAAAGGAAAATAGATTTAAATCTGTAATATGTCTCTTACGAGGCATTTTCACGTCTTCTTTCGGCTCAAAAGTGACCGAAACCGCTTGCAACTTCTTTGGGACGGTGGGGAGTTTTTCATTTCCGTTGGCGGTCACATTTAGATGTCGCTTTATAAGTCACGGTTCCTTCCTCACAAAATAATGTGCGTTCATTTTTTTAACCATCATTTTTAAGCATCTAAACATTTTTTTAAAATTAAAAACTGATACTCTTTTTTTAGTGTGAGAAAGTTGATTTGCGGTCGGGGGTTTATAATCTGCACAGAAAACAAAGAGGATTTTCACGCAGCAGACACTGAAGCTTTTGCAGACTAGAGTACCTGTATAGGGAGAGTACCGACAGATCGGAAACTCCGAAAGTCCATCAGGCCTTCACCTCAAAAGGGCCCAAAAGGGCAACCAACCCATGAATTTCAATTATCCAGAGCGATTTACTGATACTATTGTTACGAACCATCCTTTATTAAGCACGTGTTTGACTCAGTTTTTGCATAAATTTACTCAATTTCGCGGAAGAACGCTCATTTCTGTACATTCTTGGCCATCTTGGTTAGAATTGGAATCTGCAGACTGGCAGTGAAATTTTGTGCGTTAGAAGTTGGTTAGAAGGGTGGCTGCACTTTTGGGCCCTAAGCCCTCCATGAACCGATCTGTTGGTACTCTCCCTATACAGGTACTCTATTGCAGACCCCCTGACCTAAAACCAATTGATCTCTCAGCGGAAAGAGAGGATGAATTGGCAACAGCGGGGATTAAGTGTCAGAGAGGACCAGAATCAAGGTCACACAGCACTCAAGCTGCGTGGATTCGCTCTGCCGATGCTGGTGCTCTACGCCAATGCCAAAATGTGCGAAAAACTTGCACGGTGCAACAATCTCAAAATATGCCGATATTCTACCGTAATCTGACAACCACGCGTCTAGGATAATCCAGCTAATCGAATCGTCTTGCTGTGCAAGCCAACGTGGATCCAAAGCAACAAAAAAGAAAGAAAACAAAGCCACTATTTACTCGCTTGGATAATCCTCAAAAAAATAGGGCGAAACCACCTCTTTTTCCAGCTAGCCATGACAGGGAATATTTTTCACTATAAACCTCGAAGAAAAGAGAACCAACAGCGAGAAAATTCTATAATATTTACGATTATTGATTCGAAAGTAAGCCTTTATAAACCGGCGAGAGGTTAGGTTATGATTGAAACCCGCATCAATAGGAGCGGTCAATTGGCTCTCGGATTGCGTGCTCACTTTTCGTTTCATTCGATTTTTTTTTTCTTCTGCTCCTTTCACAAGAGATATCATAAACACAGGTCATTGCGCTTCGTAAACGTAATACGATTGGCGATTACCGCCATTATCACCGCGAGAACGTAACGTAGTCGGTGCAATAGAATCGGTTTCTGGCGCTCATGATCACGTGTTGTGCAGGTCGAACCGCAATGGAATGGCCTCTTATCACATCGAAAAACCTGTGCAAGAGTAATAAATCGAAACTGAAGGATTGATAAATCGCTCTGATGTGAGTTTGATCGAAATAGGACGCGGGGTTTTCGAAAGATCCTGCAGTGTACTATGATCACGTCTAAAAGAGGGGAAGTAACTCAATGGACCACTAGACAAGGTGCGAATTTAAACAATCTGATACATGTTTCTTAACAAAAATTTCACGTAGAACACGATTCACACAACGAAAATTACTGAAACCAACTCCTAACTAAGATGTTAACGTTTGTATTTCACATTGGTTACGAGAAATTTGAACTGCCCGCTCACAAGAAACTCAAAGCTCTACGTGAGTCAAATCGAGCACTACAACGGTTTCAGCAAGCCTCTCAGTTAAGCAATATACATTTCCCACCACGTGTTGTTTAAATTATAAGCAATTTGCTATAGCTGAGCCAAAGCGTCAAGATTGAGGTTGCCAGATTTTTATATAGCAGAGACTGCCATGATAACGTTTAGCGCTCGATGTGGTCACGTAGAGCTTTGAGTTTTCATGAGCGGGTGGTTTGAATTCACGCATCAGGAATCATTTAATATCTTCGTAAGGAGTTAATTTTTGTAATTTTCGTTGTGCGCACCGTGTTTTACGTGAAATTTTGGTTGATTAGCATGTATCAGAATGCTGAAATTCGTACCTTGTCTGGTGGTCCATTACATGTAATGTTGTAAAAATCACGTATCTTTATCCTGATGAATACCGAAAAAAAAAGTTCGGTCATACGAATCAAATGTCCGGTGTTCCATCATTATTCAGTTTGTCCATCCGAACCATCGCTTCGTGTAACCGAACTTCGACGGTTGTGAATTGACCAGATTTTCGGTCACACGAACTGAATGTTCGAGTTGACAAACCGAATATGTGGGAGATATGAAGCACGGGACGTTCGATTCATATAGGGCCGAACTATTTTTTCAGTGTAGTATCGATGCAGAAACGAGTAAGATTGCACGATCTACGACGATTACCGCGAATTTCACACATAATTGATATCCTTCGATTTAAGGTGCCGTGTTGTGGTCAGGGGGCGGAGCCCTTTTTTTGTATACCAAAATACGTAAAATATACGTCCTTTTATTCAGCCTTTACTATAATAATACAATGAAGGTGGAACAGTATTCTGATAAAGATAGAACGGTCGTGCATGCTGCGTCGCTACTGTCTTACCCTAGCGTTAAAGTCTCCGCGTCTAAAAGTAGACCGATAAACGAAGCGACATTGGAGTATACTTTGAAATCAGGAATAACTATTTCTGGCGTATATTAGAGACAAATATGAGCTTTTACACCGTCATAATAAGCATTTTCAAAGACATTAATGCATTTTTTTCCCGTTGAATTTTTACAACAAGTCGAAAGTTAGACTACCGCATCTGAAAATTTAAAGGAAAAAAATTCCTTTTTCCTTCACAAATAAACATTTTATCGGAGAAAGTTTGGCAATATCCGTATGCTCATAGTGCGTTTTTCCCCAAACGCGACAGCATTCTCCTCTAACAATGACGATGAGGAGAGTCAGCCTTTACACCTCGCACTCTCTCATGTCAGCGCTGCCTACACTGTCACGGAAATATCTTTGAATGACTTGAAAGTGAATGAGGGTATTAGCAGAGACAAAGGAAGGATAGGTTTAAAAAAAGAATGCAACGCGCTGCTTGGTTAACAAGAATGAATGGGATTGCTCATTGGCTTGGCAGTAGCTAGCGCTCAGAGCCGATAAACATCTATGACGAGTTTCCACAATGTGATACGATTCAGCTCCTATTCAGGACTTGCCTTTGACTCATGCCATGACACAGTGGGCACCCTGCATAGAAAAATACTTGATCCTAGTTAATCTATACCTTAAATCTTCAATTTTATGCATATTATTTAGATGGAAGTGTAGATATGTATGCACCTGACCAATTCCTTTAATTTTTTCATCAATTTTTTTGGCATATTGGTTATGAAAGTTGTAAAGTGAGTGAAATACTTATCTTCCTTTATATTACTATACACCTAAAAGTTGCAAGGATCAGTGACATAAGTGGTGTAAGAAATAATAAGGGAGAAGAAAGTACAAGGACAAAATAGATAGGCTAATTTCCTTTTCTCCTTCTTTTGACTATAGGTCATCGGTCCTGTTTTTTCCAACCATCCCTGTATCAGGATATAGGATCGTAGAAGCAGTTTGAATAAAAATATTTAAACTTGTCGGTGCTCTTGTCAGAAAATCATCAAAAGTCATAAACATTCCACTCTTTTAGTACATTCCTCTTTAATTCTATGGTTAATTTTTCTCCCTCAAATGATAAGTAAATATGCTAAGTTGTTTTCAACCCTTTTAACTTTTCTAACTCGTGGAGAACCATAATTGGTAACACTCGAAACTTGTTTTGGTCACTAGTCCTCCAAAATTTAATTTTTGTCCGCATGTTTGAAATTCATTTGAATGATGTCTGAAAAGTGCCATTTAGTGAGGGTATTATCCCAGTTTCGTCAAAAAAAAGTGCTCGCACCTTTTCGCTCCTATAATTATTCCTCGCCGACTAACCTCAGCGTGAGGCTCACTGTGCACCGCGTGGTTAAGCGACAGCTTTCAACGGCATTAAAATACCCGTCCGATACAAAGGCCGAGCATCGATTGGCGCAGCTTCCTCCCCACCCCCTCCCCCTCCCCCGGCGTAGTAAATTAAGGGAGACAGGGCCCCCGATAATTGCACGAGAGGGGGGGGATGCGCATCTATATTCATAATCAAGCTCGGAGAGGCCTGATCAGCGATTCTCCGTCGCGCTCCACGAGAAAGCTGCAAGTTCCAGCTTTTGAAAAACCTACTTAGGAACTGGCTTGGCCTGGCCGCTTGTGCTTGGCGAGCCCAGCGCCTGCAGCGCGGTTGTCTTCCTGAGCTGGGAATTCGCTTGATTGAGCTCTCGGGAGGTCGTGGAATTCACAATTCTTCTACCGACTGATTACTACGTGTAGTTTTGATAGCAAAAATGTGATGTTTCTGGTTCGATCCTGAAGCTCACAAAAAGCTCTCTATGTTTTTGCCGGAGTAAGTAGGTGTGGGAGAGTCCAGCACTAAAATAATATATCTACTCTGTTGGAGGGGCTTGGAGGACATGGCGCATAAGTGCAGTTTTTGAAAAAATTGAGATATTAATGATTTCAAGTAGAGCTGGTCTTAATGCGTATTCTGGGAAAAATTCGCTCCCAAATTCCAATTTTTAAGCATCAAAAAGTCAGTTTGAACTTTATTCCTGTCATAAAGATCTATGTAATTTCGGAACTTCAAACACGTATTTTTCGAAATAGCAAAAACTGCACTTTTGTGCCTTATTGTCTTTCAAGCACCTCAATTACTCTTGTACTGACTGATTCAGGATTCTACGCCCATGCTTGATCTTGAGATTTCGACAAAGAACTCTGTCACGGGGTTTTGAAGATCAAGTTCCGAGAGAAATCGTTCATTTTTGTGCAAATTGGTGGCATAAAATTGCAAAGTATCAGACAATATCCTTCCTTACATATAACAGGTAAAATAATTTGAAACAGATGTTTGTCACAACTATTTTTATGTACTGCAAACTTTTAACTTCTTTGACTCTGGTTTGGTTTGACATTAAAATCCGCCCATTTTTTTGGATTTCACTGGTGTAAGTAATTTTCTGTACGCCTGTCTTGCAATATGTGTTGGTTCATTTCGGGATTTCTTTGCGATTTGACAATGCTGATCCCGAGCCGGCATCTTTTATCCGTCATGCGCTCGGCGCGGTCCAGCGCATGCAGCATCCACGGGAGCTGCTCTGCTTGGCCGCCGTTGACCGCGACCATCCTGCGTTGCCATATTTTTCAGAAAATTTCAGTTATCAAAAGTCTATTCAAATATTGAATATGCTTGTAGATAGATAGCATATCGATTGATCTTGATCGAAAATTGACACTCCAAGTATCAAGTTCGAGCTTTGTAGGTGGCAAAGAAAAAGAGAGAGAAAAAAAATGCATCATCAGTCTGGACACGAATGGGTCAGTTGCTTTGGTCTCAGACTTGTGTTTTGATGCTTGCTTTTTGTAGATCAGCTAAAAATAGTAAGATCTGTCCAAACAGCAACTTTCTACGTTCAATATTACCCCAGTTATCGCGCTTTGAACAATTCCGTTTATAACGTCATCCACCGCAGTAGTATAACACCCTCGGTTTCTTCCACCTTCCCTTCATCCCAGTTTCACATTTATTAACCATTGCAAATGTGTGCATCACCAACTGATGGAAGCAAGGTGGAAGGAACAAAGGGTGTCACAATCGCGGTGGATGATGTCATAAACCGTATTTTTCAAAGCGCGATATCTCGGTTAATATTGAACGTAGAAAGTTGCTGTTTGGATGGATATTGGATCTTATTGTTTTTAGCTGATCTAAAAGAATCAATCATCAAAACACGATTCTATGACCAGCGCAACTTGCCCATTCTGGATTCAATTCCCAATTACTTCAGGAGTTTTTTCTAAATTTTTTGGCATCCATTATACCTTCACAGACCAACTAAATAGCAGCATAGTGTATATTAAAAGTATTGAGATGACAATCAATACTCTCCACTTTACAAACTATGTCCTGAACCCGGAAATCCAAACTCGTTCAAAAACCTCTCACGTTGAGGGGCTAATCGTTCATTTTTCGATTCTGGATGAGATACACCCGTACAAACTGACCGAAGCATTGCAATGACACGATGCACGCCTCGCTGAGGGGCAGTGGGGTCAGTCCACGGCGAGCCGCACCTGGAGCGCCAGCGAAATGACCAGAGAATCAGGACCATCGCTCAGTGGGACAAACTATCGGGAGAAATTGAACATGATATTGTTGACTGAAACTATGTTTTGCTGTTTCTTTCGTCATATTTTACATTATAAAGAGCGTTTCTAGAGGGAAATTTCACAAAAAAACTAATGAATCAACTTTTATACTTCTACGTTTCGTGTTAACCGAAGATGTGATGCAGGCAATCAGCAAGCGCCGGCTCTTTGCAAGCGGCATCAGTGTTAACTCGACCAATCGCAGTACCTGTAATTAACATCAACACGTTAAAAGTTGCATTAATAAAGAACTTGATGAGCTCGATTGCGGCTTAAAACCCCTTCATTTTGCCACGATATCCTCCGTTTTATTATTTGGTTGGTTTAGCTACCTATTCGAATTAAACCCAAAGAAGGTCACAGATTTTACAATATGCACTTTCAAGTGTGCTAGTTGGTATACCGCCCATGAATTCAAGAAGGAAAAACTTTTATTTCAAATCAAAACATAATAATCAGTGCTCTCCATCTTGCGTTCCTTTATTTTTGAATTTTTATACTCTCCAATTCAGCAAAGCTAGATGCCTTTTTTTCGGAGAGTGCCACTTGCTTGTGACACCACACCGGAAAAAAAGTGAAGTTGATTTAACATTCTGGATGTAAAAAAAATGTGCGAGAACCTATAAGATGCTGAACTACCTGCTGCAGCAGTTACTTTAGCAACTCCAAGATGTAAAATTAACTGCTGTGGCAGGTAATTCAGCATTTTATAAGTTCTCACGCACTTTTTTTACATCCAGAATGATAGATCAACCTCACTTCTTTTCGGTGCAACTTTTTTTTTTCGACTTGGTCCAGTGTGCGACGGAGCGATTAAACCCAACTAAGACTGATCCCGACTCACCAGATCCCTGGGTGGATAAAATAATTGAGTCCGAGACGGGGGGGGGGGGGGGTAGATCAAAGCCGGGTCAATAGTGGCAGTAGCCCACTTCCTCGTTTTGAGAAATGGGTTAAGAGTATTGTCTATTCAGATTGCGCAATTGCATTACAAGTGACTTTGCTTTCTCGCGGGTCGTTTTCGTGCCCCTATCGCTTTCCGAGGTGCTCCAGAGCCACTCGCCGACGCTCGGACCCTGTCGGATCTTCTGATTTGTGGACTCAACTTCAGGCACCATGTACTTCATACGTTACATACTTCTCCCCTTTCATGCTGTAGTCCCCTGGCCTGGCAGAACACGAATAAAGCGAGATCCATGAGACAAGGCTTACAGGATTTGAATACTATCGCTTCTGCACTCCAAAAAAAGGTTATCAGTTCGATGGAGTTTTGTGACGTAACTTGCCTTTGTGTAAAAGACTCATGATGTCACACTGAAAAAAAAAACTCCGACCGTGGAAGCCGTACTTACGGACTATATAGTCATACCGTTCGCGTTCCGGGCTCAGAGACCGAACCTTTCTGACGTGGCACCATGTGCAGTCGCAGCTACGGTTCCAGTGCTCGGAATTTTCGGCCTCCGAAGCCGAAGCGGATGGAATATCTGTAAAACCCGTAACTTTTTTAGAGTGCGGGTAGAACTCGCTAAACTGGCCCGGAAATTGGAATCGGATTTGTAGATATACCTGTCTTTGGCTTTCGATCATCTGCCTTTTGGAGTCAAAATAATATTCATCCACGTCGTCCAAGTTACTAATCAAGAATGGCTGCTTTCTAAATCCAAATCAGGTCATCATCCTCAAGCTTAATGACCCGATAGTCCATTTTAGAGAATTTTTTTAATTTTAAACTCAGAATGTGTGAGGTGTATCCAGGAGGAGGATACACTGAATAAAAATTCTCGGCGTTTTTACCACGGCCCGTTGGTACCTTTACCATCTCACTTTTTTACCAATTATTGGTAATTTTACCAAGACAGACTGATAAGCTTACCTAAAAACCGGTATTTTTACTGTTTTCTCAGGTAAGAATACCACTTTTATCGGTAATCAATTCCCGGTAACTTTGCCATTTTTTCTCGGTAATTCTACCACAGTCGATAAAAAATATTGGCGTTTTTACCAAGGTCCAGTAAAATTACCGAGAAGGTTCAATAATTTTACCAAGATTCCTCGGTAAAATTACCAATTCCATAAATGGTAATTTTACCAAGAAAAAACTGGGATCAAATAGAACCCTGAATTCTTGGTAATTTTACCCTTTTATTTGTAAATACACCGAGATTTTTTTTCAGTGTAGGGTAGTGGGCATCGAGATTTGAATGGACATTAGTTAGCCGTCACTTCTCCTGTATACGTATACACGACTCGAACATTATTTCTGACGAACATCATTGCGGTTGAATCACATACTGTGAGTATCTCACCCATCATTGGACGCCGGGACGCCCACCAGCTGCTCGAACAGTAATAATCCTCGTCTCGCGAGGTCCTACACTGAAAAAAAAATCTTGGTGTATTTACCAAGAAAAGGGTAAAATTACCAAGAATTCAGGGTTCTATTTGATCCCAGTTTTTTCTTGGTCAAATTACCATTTATGGAATTGGTAATTTTACCGAGAAATCTCGGTAAAATTATTGACTTTCTCGGTAATTTTACTGGACCCCGGTAAAAACGCCAATATTTCTTATCGACTGTGGTAGAATTACCGAGATAAAATGGCAAAGTTACTGGGAATTGATTACCAATAAAAGTGGTACTCTTACCTGAAAAAAACAGTAAAAATACCGGTTTTTAGGTAAGCTTACCAGTCTGTCGTGGTAAAATTACCAATAATTGGTAAAAAAAGTGGGATGGTAAAGGTACCAACAGACCTTGGTAAAAGCGCCGAGAATTTTTTTTCAGTGTACATTCACGAAGCACCCATACCTCCGACGAAGCAGATGCACAAGATGAAAACGCACACCCTAAGTGCACACATCGCACTCTCAATTAGCATGGCTAGAAATTCGAACGAAAATTAGTCAGCGAAAGTGCTCGGGTCAACTTTCACAGCCCGTCTCGGGACGATGACATTTCTCCCGTCTAATCGCGCGTCAAAACTGAGATAATAATTCCGTCGAATTACGAATGCGCGCTCGTAAAGTTACGGCGCCGAAAGAGGCTGCAATTGCAATTTTCCTCGGGCCGACGCTTATGCAGATGCTATCGTCGCGCTGGAAGTGGATCCATTGGGTCACGCATGAGCAGAATCTCACCGACGCTCGATGAAATTATTCAATTGTATTCGTTCCATCAGCTCGGCTCGTTCGATTGTGCCCGGCGAGCGGTGATAATGATGCTGCCGTTGCGCAATGTAAAATGGAAATTTAATTAATAATGGGTAATGGAAAGAAAGTGTGAGTGTGCGGCGTCTGTGATATAACGATAGCACAGCACGAGAGGTAAAACTTGTATCTGCGCTATCTTGTAATTGTTTTTGGCTCGCGCGAGTATTTTTTTCTCGATCCGGGTTTGCAGTGTGATCCAGAGTTGAACGGCCCGACTGCAGGAGTCGAAACACCCTAAAACTAGAGTACCTACATAGCAATGGTCCAGTTACACGATCAAATTGAGCCATCAAATTGAAGCTCTAATTGGTGGAAAAAGACCTGAGGTGAGGATGCGACCAATGAGATGCCCAATTTGATGGCTCAATTTGATCGTGTACCTGGACCTCGAGAGTATAGACAGATGTGAAACTCCGAAAATCCATCAGGGCTTCACCGATGCCTCCGAAAAGAAATTTGGGGCCCAAAAATGCAGCCAACCTATGCATTTCAATTATCCAGAGCGATTTACTAATACAATTGATAGGACCGTCGCTTATAAAGCACGTATTTGACTTAGTTTTTGCATAAAGTTACTCATTTTTGCGGACGAACGCTCATTTATGTACATTCTTGACCATCTTGGTTAGAATTGGAATCTGCAGACTCTGTAGAATGGCAGTAAAATTTTGTGTGTTAGAAGTTGGTTAGAAGAATGGCTACGCTTTTGGGCCCTAAGCCCTCCATGAAGCGATCTGTCCATACTCTCGCTATATGGGTACTCTAGGTACCTCCTAAAACTTCCCCTTTAAATTGAGATTTCGATTTTTTTAGATCATGTAAGAATTCAGGGCACAAAAGTACAGGAGAATACGGATTTTCATGAGATTTGGTTCACAACCGTTGCCAAAATTCAAGGGAAGCTATTTACTTTCCGAAATTTTGGGGAGACGTCGCTCCGACAGGGGGCACTTTTGGAAAAAAACTTTCTACAATAAAAAAGTTTTATTTTGACCCATAGAACACGCCTCTGCAGTCTGGCTGTTTAACCCTGAATCACCCTTTATAGAGCCTTCTAAAGGATTTTATGGAAGAATTGGCTGATGTAAATATATGCGGGAACTATACAAAGAATTGTGAAGATTTCAATCAAAATGAGCTAACCGGCAAAATTTAGAAGGAATGTAATTTTAAAGTTACATTATAGCGCCTTCCAGTTCAAGGAACGTGATATCATTTTAGGGTTGTTATAAATTGACGCAAACGATTACATTTTTTACAGGAATACAACGGCAAAATTTGTGTCAAAAATTGTGTCGATTTTAGCCCGTAGTTGAAAGAAAAATCGGTTAAGTTTTCAGAGAGCAATGCTCAATAGTTTCCCGATAAAAATACAATTTGTGAGTGGAAATTACGCAAAATTGAAATGTACTTACATTCCCTAGTTTAAAACACGACGAATTTGTGCATAATTTATTACAAATGAGTCGCTTTAGTCTGATAATCCTGAAAAATTTAATTTTCGATTTTTCTCTCAATGTACGTTAGGTAAAATCAGGTCAAAAAGATTTATTTTCTAATTGTTTTATTATTTTTTGTGTTCCAGGTAATCACTACTAGGACTTTCAATTGAAGTCACCAGTGTTTATTTGGAACAGTGATGAGACATTAAACTAAAGGAACGTTTGTGTGATCTCTGGTGTACAGTATGTATCCATACTCATTATTCATTTACCACGTGTTTTAAAAAAGGAACCAAGCAAAGATGAAATTACGCACAATACTGGTACTTAAATTTTGATGGAGGCATATTAATATTTTCAATAATCAAAGAGAGATTTTTTTAGAAGATGCTTCTTATATATTTTTTGATTTGTTTGCTTTTCGAATCCTTCATTTTGAAATATGCGGAAGTCTAACTAAATCCCCGTAAGAAAATCTGAAACAATGGAGACGTGGATTTACACCTCCCATACATTTTATCAGCACAATTAACCTGTCGTATTCGTATACTCAACTGACACAAACTTTCTACCTTTTTTTGAGCCATCCCACGATGCAAGGCTCAAAAGTTTTTGTTTTTTGTCAATTTTGCGACTGAAACATTCCAATTCTCTTACTGAATAGATCTTTCGACCGATTACCGGCAAAACAAGTGAGCGGCTGTTACCTCCTGCTTAACTCTGTGCTCCTCGAGGATTGTTGCAGAGATAAGGTAGCCATCTTGTTTCCGGACGAGAGGACAGGATAAATCAGTGATGCAGAAACTGCATCACTTTCTTCGCCATCGATTTTAGCGACGGCGCGTGGTTGAGAAGCAGCGTTGAAGAATTCGAACTAAATGTCAAAATATTTTGATGATGAGTGCGTTTGAATCGAAAAAGAAAAATTATGAAATTAGTCGGATTGCCAATTTCACCATTCCTAAACACGACGAATAATTAATAGATCAAATCAGCCACTCCATTATTGCTATGGTTTCTTCTCTAAGATATAGAGGAAATCACTGCATTAACGCGATGATTGCAGAGATTCACGTGAAAGAACCAATCCGAAAATGCAGTTCACGAAAATACGTATAGCGAGAAAAGTAAAGTATAACGAGGCTCGCTTATGGAAATGGTACTGATTTGTCCAAAATATTTCCTTAAGTTATTAATTACATCAATTTGCAAAGAAACGGTTTTTGAATCTGGAAGAATACACACTTGAAAAAAACACATTGGATCTAGAGTCCATACTCTTAAAAACATCGACAAGAAAAAGTACTCTTGATTCAATCAGAATCTAGCTTAAATCAAGAACCAAGCCTCTTAATTTAAGCGGATTTCGTTTTGATTCCGATCGAATCAAGAGTGTTTTTTCTTGTCAATGTTTTCAAGAGTCTGGACTCTAGATCCAACGAGTTTTAATTCCAGTGCATGATCGTGATCAGATCATCCCCTCCCGAATAAATGGCTCATGCCTAGAGAGGCAGGCCAAACAGCATCACCTAGATTTTGGGTAGGCGCCAGTTTTATCCTTGCAAGACTCAACAAGTGGGATTCAACACTCCATATCTGTTCTTATTCACAATTATTCTACGGGATCTTACCTACCAGGTGGGTGATGAGCTTCGGTTAACGTCATAAGCCGAACAAGTTTCCCAAACTTCGGTTTGTTTGCAGAGCAAAACTCCCAACACGTTGTTAACCATCGACCCAGTAGGTAGATTAACAGTCGAATGTTGAAGTCTCGAAAGTAAAAGCTTCCATCATTGCCAAGATACCAGAGGAGGGTTTGCCCTTTTTCCCGAGTGCCTAACCTATCTGTGGGCCGTACTATTTTCCTGCTTTGCTCATAAAAAATGCCACAATTTTCTTCGAGTTCAGAGCAATTACAAAGATTTAAAACTTGTGTCTGGTGCATGCTATAATGCCGGAATATATAACCTTAATTTATGATCACATGTAGCTGAACCCAACACCTACCCCGTCCTTTCCGCGAGGCGGGAGGAGCGAACTTTCTTCCGAGACATGTAGACTGGTGTTGAGGATCAACGGGGCATAAAACTAGGGGCCATTATGCATGCCAGAGCCAAGTGGGCTGCCCCCCACCCCCCGAGATTATGCACCGGCATCGTCAGTTGGAATTTCATCAGCACACAGACCGCCACACCATTGAGCTCTGCCGGTGAATTGAGGAGTAACCTGGGTGCAGCAGACACAGATTGACTTCTAATACTTATGTCATATTTGCCAAGTTTCCAATACCTCTATATGGCTGTTTGTCGATGGACGTTTTTATGCTGAAAGGAACTATGTCGCAGTCAGTCCCTTTTCACATAGATCGTTATGTGTCAAGCAACTCGTGTTTTTCGGTGCGCATACTTTTCTGCCCTGCGTTAGAGTCTCCAAGTGAATCCTGCTTAGCATAAATACGTCCGAATGATGGGGATTCTCGGTCGGGGAGGGATTTAAGAGAGAAGAAGAAAAAAGGAGTCTCGGATTTTTTGATGAGCTCACGTTGTCGCTTAAGAAAATGGGTTCTCTAAAATCAGCGAAGTTCTGATCAAACATGGCTACAGAAACGCGTAAGACTAAAAAAAAAATATGCTTCAAAGCAAAAGAAAGAAAATGTCGATAAATCGACTGCTTTCTAAACTGCACAAAATATGCGCCGTTAAAAAAACAATTACTGCTCACAATGAGTTTGCATCGATTTTAAACCACTCAAGTAGTTTATTTTTAGATATAAAAGAAAAAATATTTTTAGTTGATTTTATTCTTAATTTTTTTATTTACTTATTTTTCGTTTTTCTAAACTGTTTTCGAGTTTAAAAAGAATGTTCTTCAGTGCACTTCAAGACATGTTACTCAATAATTTATAGGTCTCAAACGAAAAACTACAACACCTCGCTTTTTTTCGCTGAAATCTCCTTGTTAATTTTTCCAATCCATTTAAAATTTGTCATGATAATCTGTGACTTAAATGGACTGCATTCCATTCTGTATTAAAGAATAATTTTTTCTGGTTCGTCCATCTATCAAACTATCTGCATAGGAAAACCCTTGGCACATAATCATTTTTTCTTAAATTATCCGAAGACAACATTTCAAAATGTAGTCCAAATCTTATATTTTCGCGACCTTGTGTTGAAATACAGACATAGAGATACGTCTTTTTTTTAAAATTTTACATTTTGCTCAGTGCTCCTATTCTGTGACCGTCAAAAGTTCCGGGATACGGAGCTATTTTGTTCTGATTTTTCCCATTCCATAATAGTCAAAAGTTCCGCGATTCTTTTTAGATTTTTTGAAAATTTCCAAGAAAGTTACGAAAAATGCTAAAGATCCGGAACATTTCAAGAATTTCAAATATTCCAGAAAAAATTCGGGAAAATCTCAGAAGTTCCGAAAGTTGTAACTAGTCCGGGAAATGGGAGCAGTGATTTTGTTAATTTTTAGGAGACTTCGCTGAAAAAAAATTCTCGGCGTTTTTACCAAGGTCCGTTGGTACCTTTACCATCTCACTTTTTTACCAATACTTGGTAATTTTACCAAGACAGACTGGTAAGCTTACCTTAAAACCGATATTTTTACTGTTTTTTCAGATAGGACTACCACTTTTATTGGTAATCAATCCCCGGTAATTTTGCCATTTTATCTCGGTAATTCTACCACAGTCGAAAAAAAATATTGGCGTTTTTACCAAGGTCCAGTAAAATTACCGAGAAAGTGCAATAATTTCACCGAGATTTCTCGGTAAAATTACCAATTCCATAAATGGTAATTTTACCAAGAAAAAACTGGGATCAAATAGAACCCTGAATTCTTGGTAATTTTACCCTTTTCTTAGTAAATACACCGATATTTTTTTTTCAGTGTTGTGTCAGTTCAACAAGCAACACATATTCGCCGATAATCGATTTCGTCGGTATAACTTTGTCACTCTGGCAACGTCGGAGCCCGTTGAGGTTAGCTTTAGCTTTGGAGCACGAAACAAGATGCCGGTGGAAGCGAGCCGTGACAAAGTGACGTGACATTTACGGCGTTACACAATTTCAGGAGTCTCGCGGGTATGCCGTGGTGGAGCAGGGCGAGGGGTAGGAGGGGGAGGGCCCCGAGGAATCGTGATCCAGGACCCGGTGGCACCCGGTTCCATACGTGATCCATCCCAATCCCTAATCGGGTTCGGTCCCTTTCCGCATGTATAATGTCCGACCGGCCGCATACCGATTCTCACTTTCGCCCCGAGAGCACGCCGATCAACCGGAAACTGCATCGTTGTAAGCACACTGCCGAGCGAAGAAAGAACGCCGTATGAGCCATCAAGCGTTGCCAATTTTTTTTCGAAAATTCATGAACTTTCAGGAAACTACATGGATATTTTCCCTCCGATGTTCAAGAGGATTTCGTTTGTAATTTGATCCAAAACGTCTGAAAATTGTTAGGAAAAATATATTCTTATAATCTTCCCTAAAAAAAAATATTTTCTGAGAGGATTTGGCAACGTTTGACTGCTCATACGGCGTTTTTCCGTAGCACGGCATCACAATTAAACTGGCTGCATTCAGCAAGAAGGACAAACCAAGCTCATGAGAAACAATAGCCTTCTTCGTTGCTCATTGCTAGAGATAACAAACCTCGGGTACCGACAAGTTCAGCAAGTGCTTTTCAGCTTCGGACTGAAATAAAAAAACTCCGTGAAAAATTGATTCTCTTATATTTCGAACACGGAACACTAATATTCAGTGGGAGTGCGTACAAGAAGTACTAATCTCATTTGAATTTTCACTGTAATATTCCTATTTCAGACTCAGAGGCCTGAGCTCTCAGTTGCGCAAACAGACCTCTTCAGTTGGAATTCCTTCGGCTCTGTAAACTGAGAGTTTAGTACCAACAAGAAGACTACGAGCTGAAGATTTGGTACAGCGGAACGGTGAACTATAGTTTTTTTATGCTAGACGCGGTCTATTCGACTGACGTATAAACAAACACTTTCTTTATTTTGATTTTTCCTATTTTGTTTACCCAGCGTTTGAGTCTCCAGCCCATTGAATCTCAAATGAACCTTCGAGTGAAAAACCAACTTAATGAACTATACCGCTACACAGGAAAAAAAAACACATTGTATCTAGAATCCAGACTCTTGAAAACATTGACAAAAATAAGGACTCTTGATTCAATCAGATTTAATCTTAAATCAAAAGGACTTCCGCTCAAATTAAGAGGCTTGGTTCTTGATTTCTTAAATCTAATTGAATCAAGAGTATTTTTTCTTGTCGATGTTTTTAAGAGTCTGGACTCTAGATCCAATGTATTTTTTTTCAGTGAGGTGCATACTGCGTTTTTTCTTTGAACTGCAGTTTAGGAGCTACTCTGCCCCTATCGCTCTGCCGTGATAGCGAAGAGGGCAGTAAGTGCATTTTCGTATGAGCCATGGTTAGCACATGCTTTTACGTGTCTCGAGGTTCATCCCAGTATGCACTTACTGCTCTTTTCGTTATCATGGCAGCGTTACTACGTTTTTCCACCCACGCAATGCCTGTTTATTTACTTCCTTAAGAGATTAACCCGAATCTCCGTTCCGATTAGAAGGGAACGATGCGATGCGCCATACCGATACGTAAGTGACCGAGATTATCAAGAGGATGTTGATGAGGTGCGATTCCATTTGACTTATTCACCCTCGATCGAAACCGCATTTCACCGCCGAAGACGCGACGTAACATTTCGCGTTCACGTAATTACGGTTACTCGGGCCGACTCATCCGGTTCCGGGCGCCGGCCACTCGAGCGTTCCGGCGGGAAATTCAAACATACACCAAGCACGAGCGCTGACGTGCTAAAAAAAAACGCCGTATGAACATTCTAGAGTTGTCAAATTTCCCTTGATAAAACATGTATTTATGATGGCATTCATGCACGTTTTTCCTTGAAATTTTCAGATACTTTAGATTGAATTCCTTGCAAAATTGCCGGAAAATTTTGGGGAACAATATTCACAATTTTCCTTATAAATTCGGTTTTTATCGAAGGAAACTTGGCAGCGTCTGAAGGCTCATACGGCGTTTTTCCTTACCATGGCACAGCGAATGTTGGGAGTTGATGAACAGCCTGACACTAGGAATTTGTGTCTCCTAAGTCGACTTGACATGCGAATCCGTCCACGTTAAAACATATTATAATCTGTTTTCTAATGAACTCTGAACTCCGTAAGAACGCATATGTTCTGGGGGAGATTGGATAATGGACATGTGTGGTTTTAGCAATGAGCGATTCATGTGATCGTCGCTCGCTAATTGCAGGAATCAGGAATCGAACCAGAAGCCCGGCGATGCGCGGGATAATTGCAGAGTGGTGATGGGGAAAATGCTTAATTACACTTCTTGGTGGCTTCCTTTCGACCGAATGCACACGCTTTTGTTTTAATGTTCGGTTTGCTCGACTGCATCTAGAGGAAAATATCGTAATTCTTGAGGAAGAAGAATTAACAGGAGGTCGTCGGAATGGGATTGGTACCTACTAGGTAGGTATGTAACGCAAGAAAGCAAGAAAGGAAAAGAAGGAAGAAGAGGACGAAGAAAAAAGCACTTACATGGGCGGAGCTAGGGGGGCACAAGGGGGCCTGGCTCCCAAAGAAAGCTGGTGTCCCCCCCTCCCCTAGAAAAGTGTAAGTTGCATACAGTCGCTCACAAGTAAACCAGTGGATCGCTGATAAGAGTAACTGCACGCTTTGCCCCCGTAAAGGTTGGAACTTGTGAGTTAGGAACAAATGTATACTAATTCTGAAAAGTATCCCAGTGCAATGTTTATTTGAAATATTATTTGCGCATAAAAGACCGCCACATGAATTCCGAATAATTTGATTACATTTTGCAATAAGGAACCAGTATCTCTGGCTCTTTCATAAAAGCACCTTCCCGCATAGGAAAATCAATGGCATATCTAGAATTAATGGTTCCTTATTGCAAAATTTGGTCCAACTTTACTGCGGGGAATCTGAAAGTAAACTTCTCCAGATTGCAAAATTGACTGAAGCAATTCATTTTTGTACACAACTGCAGTGCTCATACAGGGTGTCTAGCATCAGGAAAAACCGGAAAATATCAGGAATATTGGTCGACAGGAAAAAATCAGGAAAATACCAGGAAATTCGGAAAAATCAGGAAATTTTATCAGGAATTTTTCTTACGCGAATCTCCTCAGTGGAGAAAGTCTTAATGCCGTTTGCCTACCGTGCCAGGAGTCGAGAAAAATCAGGAAAATATCAGGAATTTTCAAAATGAAAAAAATCAGGACAAATCAGGAAAATATCAGGATTTTTCAAAATTAAAAAAATACTAGACATCCTGTCATAGCAGTGCGGCCCGCGTTCATACCATTTCGCCTTCAAAACTCGAGCGGGCAGTTGGTCCTTATTCATTTTACAAGAACATTACTGCACAGCCCCCGTCCAAAATTTTGCTGATTTTTGTGGGTTATCATAGAAAACATTAGTTAATTGTTCAGTTAGAAATGCCCGTTAATATCTTGGTAAAAATATAGTTTATATTATGAGTATAAGTTTCGTCACGTAGGAACGTACCACCGGCCTCCGTTCTTCGTCTGGGAACTATGACAAAAAATTAAAATTTGGGGAGTCAGAGCACGATATGGTAATGATATCTTCGAGCATCTTACACTCGTAGCTGGAACACCAAGCCTCGTTATTAGATCGTTATTTTTCGATTTATCGCGGGTTGTGTAACCTCTCGGTACCTTTTCAACTTGCAGAAAAGATCGTCCCTGAGCCGTCTTCATTTCGGCGCTTATTTGACCAGTGCCAAAATCAGTGTGCAATACGAACTGGCCGAAGATGGCCTTAATCTGATGCCCGTTATCTGCTTTTTGGAGTTAATTCGGTTTTAATTGTCCGTTCTCCATGCTTCGGCGGTCCCAGCGGGCTTCGAACCGTGTTTTGCCGGCGTCTTTTCTTACGTCACAGCCGTCGCCAGCGTAAAGATCTCCAATGAGGTCTTGTCGTTGTTGCTAAGTTTCACTAATATGACTTAAGACAGAAAAATACACCAGAAAATACACTATAAAAAACTAAAAACATACTCTAAAAACAAAAAATACCCTTTAAAAAATTGAAGATTTCGGGAATTTGAAGTCAGTCCATTCTTTCCTTTTTTGCGGAAACCGTAAACATGTTTTCTTCATTTTGATACTTCATACAATGGCAAGTAATGCGCTACTGAATGATTCATAAACTAAAAAAATGTTACCTATTTTTTCTCAAAAGTCTTACGTGGCAACAGGGCCGGATTAAGGGGGTGGCCACATGAACGCGGCCCATGGCGGGAAATCTAGGAGGAGGCAAATTTTGCAATTTTTTTAAATGTAGGTATAAAAAAAATCGGATTTAGAAAAAAAAAATTACAAACGAAAAAAGGCGACAAAATCTCTCATTTCTAAGCGTGTAGTAATTTCTAATTTTGTCGTCTTTCAGTGATACAAGTGACAGCACCTTTAATTAGTCGAGTTAAGAGAGAAACCAAACACGCAATTTGGTCTGGAACGGCGCGACTTGGAGAGAAATGATGACGAGGACTTGAGATGAAAAGGAGAAGCCTCGGCGCGGCGATCGATCGGCATGTAACACATATTAGCGCCTACAAAACTGCACGAATACTTCACGCATTGCATCAAACATAGTGCGGTCACTGTGGTCAGCGTGAAACGGATAGCGCCTGCAAGAATGCATGAATACTTCACGCATTGCGTCAAACACAGTGCGTTCAGCAGCGGTCGGCGTGAAAATCATAGTACCTACCTACAAGACTGTCGGAATACTTCACGCATTAAACCAAACACGGTACGGTCTGCGCGGCGCGGCGGCGGAAGTTAAAATCATAAAACCACATTTATGTTTGTTCTTTCATAATTTCATCGTTCATTTCTTATGAATGGAAGGCCTTGTCCACAAAGAGATAGGTTTACGAAACTTAAATTTCGCGCAAAGTTCCGTGAACTTTTGCTAGTAGTGTTGACAGGGCTTTCCCAAAAAAATTTTCAATACGAGTAATCGCGTCTTATGCACCCCTCCCCCGTTGGCACGTTCACTTGATGGTTTTTATTGATGTTTCAAAACGAATGAGAAGGGGCGGCAAACTACAGGCGGCCCATGAGCGGCAAGTATAGGTAAATCCGGCCCTGCATGTCATGGTAAACGATTCCTACGACATGAAATTCGGAATTTACCTCTGTGTATCAACAAGAAATACAATCTTTAGCAAATCCGTCTTGATTAAGATTAATATATTTGTGAGGCAATGTGGCAATGTAGCTCTTGACTATCTCTCTGATCCTCTTTACATAACTGCCTTCTTTTGTTACAGTGACTTACTTATCCGTCGGTGTTTTGTATCCACACTTTATATCGATTACACGATGTGATTGATTTATGTCCTTTTAGCCGTTCTAGTCCTATGCCATTCGTTTTTTGATCGCCAAGGGAGGACACGTGAAACAATCGCGTCTTACGTTTGATGATAGAGGACCGATCTTCGTGTGTTTTTATTTGTGTTATTCAATAGGTACCTGGGAAAGCCTCGATTCAAGAATTACGGATAAGTAAGTCTGATAAATGTTACCAGTCAATCTAGCTATACACGATTTACAGGAAATCAAGTATCCAGTTCGAGACCTCTGGAACTGGCTACTAGATTTCCAAAAGAGCATATCGAGGATTTAGATCAGGAGCGTTGTAACTACATTTTTTTCGAGATATTACAAGACAACTGCCCGGCGCCGGCGGCCTCATTACTAAGCATGTAAATTGTAATTTTTTAAGTTGTCCAACTTGCGTCCGGTGTTAGATGTCGCTGCCGAATTTCTCACACATATTTTGTCATATACATTTTTTAAAATTATTTCGTAAGAGTTTCACGTAACACACATCAGTACCTAACGCTGTGCGTGTCCACAACCCCTTTCACTGCATCACCCCTCTCTGCCCACTTTGCGCCTACTCAATCCGCTACCCCATCTCATAGAGAGTTCCTATTCAATCCTCCGATTGGACCTTTAGCAGAAAGAAACCCAGCCACATCTGCTATTGTCAAATTTAACCAGGCAATTTTATTTTTTACAAGAGGACGTTTGTGCAGATCTTTTTGAAAATTTAAAGGAATTTGCCTCGTACCATGCAGAAAATTCATTGAAATTTACACGAAAATCCGCATTAACGTTTTCACGTAAAAAATTAAATCGCCCAGTTAAAAGTTGCAATAGCTGATGTGGCTTGGTTTCGGCTTAACGTGGCCCACTTTCCCCATGAGATGAGCTTACTATATTTAGAACCCCCACGAGGGGTCCGGGACTTAAAAGTCCCTGGGGTTGGGTCGCGTAGCGACCAGGGGGCGTAGCCTCCTAGAATTTCTTAAACATGAAATTTAAAATAAATTGAAGCGGTCGCGACACGCGGAACTAAAAGCTGTAGATACACGTTTAAAGTAGCCTAAGGATTTCCGAGCGGCCCAGTTTCCATATTCAGTACTCACTTTATGAAGGTACTCCAGTGACACTAAGCTGTTGTGGCCATCATGAATGCAATTCTATCACCTGCTCCTGATGCGAGTCGAGGGTGATCGTGCGAGGCAGTAATAAGAATGAGCTTTGACCTTTATGCAACACGTTCACACCCACCGCGCACCCCCGCAATCGTCGGATAAACAAAACGGCGAGGCAATCCGCACACAATCATCAAACGGAGCGGTGACTATAAAACCGAGCGGCAAATTGCGAGCATGCACAGATGTACGCAATCCCAAAGCGCACTGTTTCCATCTGAATCGGCGAGACAGGATGCCCTGTTGTCGGAGGTGAAATATTTCAAACGATCTAAGAAAAATCAGGTTAGACGAAAGTTGAGTTCGGGCTGTCTGTGATCATTTGGCGCAATTCATTTGATTTTTCGCTCATCAAAATGCTTATTTATCGTCTCCAAGCGAGAAGAAGCGTTCACTTCCGAACTTAATTTTTGATGCTTCACCCGATTACGTTTGTTTGGAATTAGATTCACCGAAAAAAAGTGAAATGGATTTAACATTCTGGATGGAAGAACAGTGTGCGAGAACTTATAAAATGCTGAATTACCCGCTATAGTTGCTACTTTAGCAACGCCAATGTGTAAAATTAACTGTTGTGGCGGGTAATTCAGCATTTCATAGGCTCCCGCACACTTTTTTTACATCCAGAATGTTAATCAGCTTATTTTTTTTGATGTTGTTAAAATTGGGTCTCTGAAATATTTGGACGTATTTCTGTCAAACGGAACTAAGCGCCACAGGGGGAAGAAAGTAAAGGGGGCTTGGATTGGCGGCGGAACCGGGCGTCGGACTCGTTCCGTCCTATACTCGCAATGCTTTTCCAAGGCGCTTAGTTCCGTTTGACAGAACGCGCTATCGGGCATTCTAATTCTCAAAATGAACTCAAATTGGCGCTTAGTTCCGTTAGACAGAAATACGTCCATTTGTCTTCGGCTCAGACGCTACTAAGCCTATTTTCTTAAAAATCCATTCCTCTACTGTGTTAGGTGATATGGAAAATCACTTTGCAATCTGGAACTATAAATTCTAGCCTGGTTAAAAAACAACGTATGTGCCATTAGTTTCCATATGCACATAACTGTTTTTCCATAAGAGCCAGAATTCATAGTTCCAAATTGCAAAATGCAGTCCATATGGCTCTGCCGTTCTTAGAACCAAACCTATGTTCTCCATGCGTTACGAGGGAAAGGAATGATGGAGTTCTGTCTTGGTATCCGAGATCCATAACTTGAAGAAAACTTGACGCTCTTCATGTCTGGTGTCTCCGTGCGCTATTTTCGGTTGAGCCGGTATCATTTTCTCGAGGCGGCTCGGGGACCGTTAACCCGCACGTCGCGTCGACGTCGACGTCGACGGCGAGGAAGTGAGCCCACGTCATGCGATTCCGACGCAAGGCTGGATCCAATGTCGTGCCGTTCACGCATGGCCCCCTGAACTAGATCGAATTTCATCCCGTCGCTCGCCGCCATTCTTCTCCGCGGCTTGGATTTTGGATCCGCGCGGACATTGTCCTTGCCCCAAAACTTCCGTTCGATGAACCGGTTTGTCACCTGTCTCCACCGGGCCCATAATCGAAATTCTTAGACAAAGCGATAGACAAGTGAAACAAGAGGGAAATAAAGCGATCCTATTGGTAAAAGCGGGTGGCTGCAATTGACAAAGAGGGTAAGTAATAGACTAACTAACGGCAACCTACGAGAGACCCCATATTTAGTCTACCATTTTCCTCCTTGGTCTATAACAAGCACCTGTTTCAAGCAATAGGATTGCTCCATGCTCCTTATGTATTTTATGTCTATAGCTTTGTCTATCAATTTCAATAATAAGCTCGCAGGAGGCGAGGGGGCAATTGCCCCCCTGAATTTGCCAAAAGGGACCTCCATTGGACAAGGCTCGACAAAAATGAGAGAGAAGGCACCTTTTGGCTATTTCTAAGTAATTTTTTCGGCAGCCTCTTTTCCGTCATCCTCGTAACAGATCCCTCTCTTTTTTCAGGCTATGTAATGCCAGCTGAAGAGCGTAAAAATCTCACACTGCGTCTACTGTTACGCGTGTGGAAAGCCGTGATTATAGGGTTAAGTTTAAACATTATTTTTCTGTGCCTCGATTATCCCTTTCCTGTAAGCAATTTTTCATAAGTACTTTTCTTCAGAGTATGTTAGCTGACCCGTCTGCATCACCGATCGGAATTTCATTGGCAACTCTGTAACTCGTCCCTACATGAAAAACAATCGATGTACTCATTGGAGCTTGCTGCAACGATTGATCCTTCTCCTTCACTCTATTTTAGCTGAAATCGATTATTTTTAATGCAATCAAATGGACGAAAAACATGATTCCTATTTTGCGAGAAACGCCCACTGGTGTGACTTCAGGTTGGCATGGCAGTGACGAAAGGTCAATCAGAATATTTGCAAGCGTACCGTTGATTCATAATTGCACGGGTTAGCCGTGACATATCGGACGAGAACCGTTTGACTCTCTTTGAACTTTTCTCACATCATACAAGATCTATGCAGATTTAATGGAAATATCTTACGTGCAATAGATACTTTCTAATTTATCATCTTGCGAACGAAAGTTTTGAAAAATAGAAAAGTGCAATTTGGTTTGTGATCCTTGTGTCACATTGTTCGCAAAACAATCTTGTGCGTGATCCGATAAATATATACAATTACAGTGCACTGAGTGCACTGTAATGTGTTGTGCACAGTGCACAACACATTGGATCTAGAGTCCAGACTCTTGAAAACATTGCCAAGAAAAAGGACTCTTGATTCAATAAGATTTAAGCTTAAATCGAAAGGAAATCCGCTCAAATTAAGAAGCTTAGGTTCTTGATTTAAGCTTGAATCTGATTGAATCAAGAGTATTTTTTCTTGTCGATATTTTTAAGAATCTGGACTCCAGATCCAGTGTGTTTTTTTCCAGTGAATGACTCAAAAATTACTTTCTCTGCACGTAGATCCCGGCCCTCTTCCTCTTTTCCGTATACGGCTTCAATAGTTTAAATTTTGCGAAAGAAAACAAGTTACATATATTCTTGGGTAGGCGCTAAATAATGTTTCATATTTTCCTCCCCTTTATTTCGCCCTAAGACAGAATTTAGACTGAGTGGATTTTGAATTCGGCTAAAAGTCCAAGGTTGGAGGCATTTTGCATAAATTGCAACTGTCGCGGGTTTGGCCTGTGGAATTCGCTTCTTATTAGTGAACTGAAAAAACGAGATGAATGTCAATCGCGTGCCGAACAATTGACACCGCTTCAAACGCACTTGAATTCGACGCTCTTTGAGTCTGACAGGTTAATCGATTTGCAATCGGAGCACTTTGAAACGCCAAACCTCGCAAGTATGCGGAGAGTCTGCGCATACCAATTGAATTCTTGCAGTTTTGCTCTCTCTTTCTCTCTCTTTCCCCTCGTTTTACATGAATGCTGCAGTTTTGCGTACTTTCCTTTTAAAATTCTCCGATATTATTAGCACGAACATCGATTTAAAATACTGGCTTTTTACGAAATAAGAGAAGGGGGATTGAGGGACCGTAAATTGTCCTTTTTTGTTTTATTTTTATTTTTTTCAATTTTACAGGCCACGGATTTCCTTTCTTGGCCTGGTTAACATAGACAGAAAAAATTTTCATTCATCAAAAAATTGTGTCATTTTGTTCCGTAGGGTTTTTCCTCTGAAGTTGAGCACTTTTCGAAAAAAGCTATACAAATGAACTTGCAATACTAGATTCTTAATGGGCTAACGACTTACTCGTGAGCGATCAGAAGAAGAGAGAGATCGAAAGAGAAGCCTTTTGAGCAAATACAAGAGCTCCAGGAGAAAAACTCGCCATCACTTCTGCCGAGCTGAGGAGAAACATCGTATCAATATTTGAACGATGCCAAATTTCTTTCAAGAAAATACAAATGTTTTGGAAAAATTGTAAATTTTTTAATTTCAATTTTTTGAGAGTTCTCTTCGAAATATAATTTGGAGCATAGATATGTCAAGGAAAAATAGTTATAAATGATATCAAAAATAAAATTTCTATCGTGGGAAAATTCGACAGCGTTCGAGCGCTGATGCTGGGCTCCTCCCTAGGACGAAAGAATCTCTGGTCTTCTGAGTCTCATTATCACCGTTTTGCACAGTGGATCGAGTCAACGGGACAGGCTGGGCATAAAATTTCAGACTAAAAACTGCAAATTTTTATTATGTTTATTATGTCACATTTTAAATTGTAAGGGGTGCCTCATGAGGAAAATTTTACGAGAGAACCGATGGAACCACTTTTAAAACCTCAAAGTTCTGTATGATTAGAGTTTTAAGCTTTTGAAGTCTCCAAATTTTGTCCGACCTCTCCTATTGACTCGATCTACTGTGCGCTGCTTCATTGTTGATTGTCGCAATTTCGTAATTGGCCACCCCTCTGAACGGACCGCGCACCGCGCTGTAATCGAAAGCTCCGAACATTGTGCACATGTTCGGACCGTGTTGTCGGCGGGAGCGAATTTTAACGTAAATCCAAGGGCAAGTTTGGAATTTTTCGGAAAAAGTGGCAACGCCGGGTGAATCGATGGGCACTTGCACGACTCGATCGATTTATGATCGCCTGCCTGGGATTTATCGCCAAGCATTCTGCTCTTGAGCAGCCGAGTTGTCAGGTTGTGAATCGAGATCCATTCGCTTACGTCGAGTGGTTTTGGTGGTATTAATGCTGGAAGAAATTAAGTGCAAATTAATTAATTCATAAGGAACTATATGAAACATGGAAAACTTGAGTATCTACTGAGTTCCTTTTAAAAATAATGCAGTTGCACATATTTGGATCTCTTCTGTGACAAGGTCGGCTACAAATTCAGAAAATGATACATGCCAAAGGTTGGCAACAATTTCCTCTCATCGTCGCTTAAAGTCGCCGCCATTTTTTTATACTAAAAGTCTCCAGGGGCTCAGTGCCTATATTCTCCCCTTAAAGATATGCTAAGGGCGCATTCATGATGGCTCCTTAAACATTTCCTTCTCGCAAAGGATGGGCATTGGGTTTATATTCTGACTGAGGGAGGTTCAAGGAGATCCTTAATGCAGTATTACAGTATCATGAAAAGGACAGTTTTTGTGAGTTTTTTGTAAAATTTAGCGGTATTACTTTTGAAAATGGAATCTTGCAAAAGTCACAATGATCTTCCTTGGTAAAAAAACAAACAGCATCAACAACGATAAAATGAAATAGATGTCATGGTTTTCAAATTTTAAGAATCTTCCTAGAAATCCTAGAATTCCAATCTTTGGAGTTTGTATCTACTGCAGTGGCATTATAATCCAAGAATTTATTTTTGAATGCATACCACCTAGTTTTACTCACGGTCCTTTTCATTACGTCATGCCAAAAGCCTCTCTGAATTCGCATGACTCACAATGCACTGTTAAAAATCGTTAATTCCGTCCGACGGAAAATCCGGAGTGAGAATGAACACGGGAGTGCGGTTCAGCGCGTAGGTGCTGAGACGGGCTGCATGTGTAGTCAAAGCACTCCGCACCGGAGCTGCAGTACGGCCCGGAGTCACGCGCACCTTCTCTCCCTTGCACTAGCGCTATATACTGTCTCTTCTCCCCGTTAAGCCTACCACTCTCAGAATAAAAATGAAAAATTTAAAGAGAAAAAAATAGAAAAAATAATAGAAGTCGAAATTATGGTATGACAGAGACAATAGAAAAGAAATAAAATAAAGTAAATCAAATATATGATAAAATGAAGTCAAAAACTAAATTGAAGTAAATAATTAGAGGGAGCAAGGAGATGAAGAAAAAAATAAAATAAGGGAAACAACTAAATGATGTTAAAGGATAGAATGAATTTTAAGAGTAAAGTGAAGTCCAAAAATTATGATGAAGTATTAAAAGAAATCACAGTAAATATAAAACAAAGTAAAGGAATGAGAAGTAAATAATTAAAGAAAAAAAAATGAAGTGCTTGAAAAAATAAAATAGAGTGAAGAAAAAATAGAGACAACAAGGAAATAAAACAAATTAAAACGATAAAATAGAGTTAAAAAAATATAGTAAAGTAAACTAAATACACGGATAAATCCAGGTAGATTGAAAATATCTTAGCGGCCCGTTCAAATCGACGTTAAATACCGTTTTTGCGTCACACCCATGCATCGTCCGCTATAGCTCATTCGGTAGGGTTGTCGGTTAGTGATAGGTAGGTTCCGGGTTCAATTCCCAAGTCAGGTAGAAAATTTTTCTACCTTTCGAAATCGGTTAAATCACGTACCAATAGTTTCATTATTTTTATTTTTCATGGTTTCAAAAAATTATTTCCACAATTAACCCCTTTCCACCATCCCCTAGCTGCGAACCCCTAAATTTGAGGCTCCCGCGAATCCGTCCGGCGTCGGAGTGATTTCTATGCGTACGGCACCAAAATCCGTCCAGCCGATTCTCCGTCGGAGTGACTCCTCGGTCCGGCGAAGTGAGGGCCCGTTCTTACTCGCGCTTGTGCTGAGTCTCACTCCGTTTTTTTTAACAGTGTGGAGGTGTTGCATGTGTGAGGAATTTGCGGTTTGACCATTGATTCTTATGTAAAAGTTCGCAAGAAACACGATGGTGCCTCTGGTTTTCTCTGAAATATTTGCTCCCTATCTTTGCATGGAGAGTTTGTTTTGATGTAGAGGTGGACTCTCAGGATAGCGTGGGATATCCCCTCCATTTTGGCCTCAACTTGAGAGCTTTTTTTGAGCTTGGGAGTTAATTCTAGAGAAAACCAGTGGCACCATCGTGTTTTTCCCGAACTTTTACATAAGAATCAACAGTCAAATCGCAAATTCCTCACACATGCAACATCTCCATTATACCAAATCGGGCCTTCCAAAGGCCTTAAAGGAACAATTATGAATAAGGCCATAGGTTAGCATACAGCTGAGATGAATTTTTTCACTCCTTATTCATGATATATTTGGCAGCGCTGCGTGAGTTTTCAGTTTTTACCACCCGCAGTCTTTGCAATTGAAGCGGCGGGATTTATGCGAAACGAGCGTCAGGAACGTGAGTATTGCGTCCGCGGGCCCGGGCTTGAAATCCAACTTTGCACTAGAATCCGACAAATCGTCGAGAGCACCTAGCGAATCTCCGAGCGGAGAACTGTTAACCTCGGCATATCGGATTGTATTTTGCAAAAAGGAACCAAGAGAATTGCAAAGTTGCTGAAATCGTGCAACTTCTTTTGACATGGCAGAAAAACCTAATCATCTATAAACATGTTCTATTTTACACGCTAAAAACTGTAAATTTAAGACAAAAGTTACCATGTGAATTCCGTATAATTGTATAATTCCAGTAGTTGTATTGCTAAAGATGGAGTTGCACAATCTTAGCAACATGGCAGAGTTCCTGGTTTCCCTTTGCAAAATGCAATCCATGTACACACGAGTATTTTAACGTAGCAGGGTTTTACCTACACGGAATGACCAAACAAGGTGATTTTTTTTTAAAAAATAAACTTATCAAATCATCGGAATCTATGCATAATCGCATGCGGACGATGAAAGTTTGCTCAAGAAAGTGTCATCCATAAAAAAAGGAGAAATAGAAAAAATTGTACATAGGTTTTAAATGACCGAAATGATATGACGTCGGATTGAAAATGATAACACACCCCACTCCATAAGAAGAGTAAATTTCAGTCCTAAAAGCGCAATCCCTTCTAAAAAAAATCTTACATTTCACTCTTAATTCATGTCTTTCAGGTTGTACGAGAGCTTTACAGGCAGAGTAGATTTCAGCCCTAAAAGCGCAATTCCTTCCAAAAAAAAAAATTACATTTCACTCTTAATTCATGTCTAGGTTGTACGAGAGCTTTACAGGTTCCGGAGTGAAATGCACCCCTGATTTCATTCCATGATTTTGGATACGATTTGCTCTTACCTATCGCAATCCTGCGGGCTGATTGTTGAAATTGATAGAAAAAGTTATAGACAAAGAAGACATTCAGTATCGAGTGATCCTATTGGTTAAAATGGTTGGTTCCTTCATATTATGAGAGAAAATACTGGACTATAGGGTCTCTCATGGGTTGGCGTTATTTAGTCTTCTTTTGTCCATTGCAACCACTCGTTTCCACCAATAGGATGCCTCCATGTCTCTTTTGTCTATATAATTTTGTCGGTAAATTTCAACAATCATCCCGATGGAAGTTTCGTTGACCGAGGGAGAACCCGACTGTTTTGTAGGGCATTTTTAACGGTCGCTCAGAGCGGATTTGCACTGAATGCAGCGTAGCTAATGGCATACTTAATGGCTTCATAATGCATCGGCTATGACAGGCGTCTATGCACCCGTCGTCACGATTTGAACTCTCTTCCTCCGCGTATTCTTCGCCGGTCTGGGGGTAGGGCGGAATACGCTTAGTAAAAACCGTCTATTTGCATGTGGATTTCATTGGAATTATGCGGTTTTTGCGAACTGTGCCATTGCGGCGAGACCTCCTCTAGACGATCCCTACAGAATAAGACATTATATTGTTCCTATAATTACTCTGAGTCATATACAGCGCAACAATTATAATAGGACCATCGCAAACCCACAGTTGTGTGATTTTCTTCTTTTTTTTCCCCTTCGTTACTTTCTAGGTGACAGATGGGAACGTCCTACTTGAATTTAATCATGATTCAACGTAACATGCCCATAAAATCAAATACTTCACAGAAGAGGAGACAAACGCGGTGTATTATCTTTGACAAAGATGGAACATGCAACTATATCAACTTTACAGACATGCGGGAAGTATTCCGGGAGATGAAGGCATTTTTGGAGGTCGGCTCAAAGCATGGTGATTTCGCCGTTATAATATTGGTTGCAGAACGAGGGGATTTGACGAATGATCCAGTGAAACTAAACCGAATATCGGTGGCTAAATTGCGAAACGGTGTGTCTCTATTGTAGTGTTTCAAAATTTCCGCTCCTATTTTAATTTTTCGGAGAGAAAGACGCCAATTTCATAGCTTGAAATCAGTACAGAATACCTATACTACTGCTAGAGAAGAAAACTCAAGGAAGTTTTCAAGAAATTACTTTGACTCGTTTTCCAAGGAAAAAATGAAAAAAGACAGTGAGTCTGCAACATCGCAAACAGAGTTACGTGGTTCCGCAATTTGGCCATCGATATGTCGGAAAAGTCAAATTTAAAGGCTCATAAACACCTGCGAATCACAAGCGATTGTTGATATAGAAACACCAACAGGCAAGGAGGATTTCGATAGCTCGACGTCGAGCGATCAAAATCCTAGTTCCACTTTCAAAAAGCGCTTGTAACTCGCAGGTTTACCTGCCAAATATTTTTTTTATTCTATTTTAGCGAAATAATTCAGCTCATTAAAATTAAAAATTAGGAATTTTAAAGAATCAATTTTATAAATTCCGTTGTTACTGTTCTCTCCCTGGTGACACGGCAAAGTAGCTGATGGACCACTAGACAAGGTACGAATTTAAGCAATCTGATACATGTTTCTTTACCAGAATTTCACGTAGAACACGATTCACACAACGAAAAGTACTGAAACCAACTCCTAACGAAGATATTAACGTTTTTATTTCACATTGGTTACGAGGAATTTACACTGCCTGCTCACAAAAAACTCAAAGCTCTACTTGAGTCAAATCGCGCACTACAACGGTTTCAGCAAGCTTCTCAATCGAGCAATGTTCATTTCCCACCATGTGTTGTTCAAACTGTAAACAAGTTGCTATAGCTGAGCCAAAGCGTCAAGATTAAGGTTGCCAGATTTTTATATCGCAGAGACTGTCATGATAATGTTTGGCGCGCGATGTGAATCACGTAGAGCATTGAGTTTTAATGAGCCAAGCGGGTGGTATGAATTCACGCTTCAGGAATCATTAGATATCTTTGTATGGAGTTGATTTCGGTAAGTTTTGTTGTGCGCATCGTGTTTTACGTGAAATTTTGGTTAAGGAACATACATCAGAATGCTGAAATTCGTACCTTGTCTAGTGGTCCATTTTAAAGAATCAATTTTATAAATTCTGTCGTTACAGTTCTCTCTCTGGTGACACGGCAAAGTAGCTAATTGTAAGCCCCGTGGCTCATCGAGTTTTGAGTGGCGCATGCACCATGCTTCACAGTCGTTGACTTTCACTTCGGCGAAGTTTCTGGCTGTCGTCAGAGAGCATTTCCACCACACCTGGACATCGGCGTGGCTGTGGCATGCCGGCCCAACCTCCATCTCCGCACCGCGTCTCGATCTCGAGTCAAAGTAGTCACTCCCTCAGACATGAAGCCGCATCTCTATTTCATCGTAAGCATTGACAAGCATGGTTTCATACGGGCTACAGGGCTCGTCTTGAAATACTATTACGTCTTCACGTCGAGGAGCGACGAGTCGTCGCCGGTGGACACGAACACGCGAGCAGCGCTCGAGCAGACGGCATCATGATTCAGCGTGAAAGCTCGCATCTCCGCAACTTCACACCCTGTTCGCTCTGATGAACGACCCGCAGCGCAATCGCGTGGCGTGCTTTGCGATATATCGATTGATCGGCCATTTAAACCTACGGTAAAGGATCGATAAACAAGGTGTTCGCAACGAGCATCTTAATAATCGATTCTTAACCACAGCTTCAAATGGGGATATATCGATAATCGATCATTTACGCCACGCCTTTGTCACTACAGCGGCTCCGTTGCACTTCCGATGATGCTTCAGCCGCACCTGGTGACATTTTTTACACTCATCGTAAAAATTTTCACCCGGTTGACGGGTTCTATTTGAAACCAGTCCTGTACAAAGTTGCAAATTTATGATTTCCGTTACTATCGCACTGGAAAAAAATGCACATTGGATCTAGAGTACAGACTCTTGAAAACATTGACAAGAAAAAATACTCTTGATTCAATCGGTTTTTTTCTTGAATCAAAACGAAATCCGCTTAAATTAAGAGGCTTGGTTCTTGATTTAAGCTAGATTCTGATTGAATCAAGAGTACTTTTTCTTGTCGATGTTTTTAAGAGTCTGGAGTTCTGGACTCTAGATCTAATGTGTTTTTTCCCCAGTGCGATTGTTAGTTTCTGACCCCAGAAAACTGATTTTACTTCAGGTCTCCTTTACAAGAAAAAAAGTCTTTTGGGTCCGGAGTCCAGACCCTTAAAACATTTGACAAGGAAAAATACTCCTAATTCGATCGGTTTTTTGCTCGAATCGAAAGGATATCCGATTAAATTAATAGTCTTATTGGCTTTCGATTCGAGCGAAAACCCGAATGTATTGAGAGTATTTTTTCTTGTGGAATTTAAGAGTCTGGACTTTAGACCCAAGAGACTTTTTTTCTATTGATCTTGTAAAAAATACTTGGTGAAAGTTAAAAGACCTGAAGAAGGATTGCTTAGATTACCTTTAGAGAGTACGGAAAGTGGATCCCATATAGAGACCCTCAGAATCCGGGAAAATAACGGCGACTCTTGATGAAAATGTTGCCGTGCTTTGCAAAAATGCTGAATGAACAGTCGAATGTTCCCACATTTCCAGCGATAAAATATTTATTTTAAAGAAAGTTATGATTATTTTTCTTTGAAACTTTCAGATACTTTAGATCAAATTGTGAGTAGTATTCTGTGAAAGATTGGAGGGAAAATATTCTCAGGTTTCGTGGAAAATTCGTGTTTTAGCGAAGAAAATTCGGCAACTTCCGAAGACTTACACAGCGTTAGATGCAATTGGGAGCTTTGTAATATCAAAAAATGTTAAACCAAACCTCAGCTGAAGTTAAAGAGGTTCGAAGTCAGCTGTTCCAAATGTTAAAACGAGCAGCCAACTTTTCTACCCATGCGTTTAAGTCTCTCGGAATATGCCTTCTCGAAATTATATCCACGTTCATTTTTCATGACGTTTGACATTTTTAGGCATTATGTGTGCATGTATAATGTTCTTAGAGCATATCTCTCCGGTCTAGTACTATTTTTGGCATTTTTCAGAAATGAAATGTGTGCCACTAAAATGTCCCTACGCAGATAAGTGCTTGAAATGACGAGTAGAAATAGTATTCTTCATCGCGAAATGTAGTCCGATTGATTAATCTGTTTTAAGCTTTTTACATGGCTTTTGGGGCCGGATTTAAAAAAATCAGATCTGAAGGAATGTGTACTTTTCTCAGCTGAATGAATGATATCTACAGGAAAATTTTACTTCTAGGCAAAAATATCCATCAAAGTTTGCTTACGCCGAAAAAAATAGGATAGTCGTCACGACTAGCGGCTGGTCGTGATATGACGACTGCCTATTTTCTCCGTGCATAACTCATTTCAGAGGTGAATTGTCATGGAGTCTGAGAAAGTCCTATTGAATTGAATATTTATCGTTTTTTTTCACAGAAGTTTAAGCACAAGATACCTACTAAATCCATCAAATCCCTTCCTTTTTAAACAAGTTAATCTCCATTGTAAATTATTCTTTCCTCTTTTTCACATTTCTATTGGTCTCTATTTTCTAAGGTTCTAATGACCAATGTGTGTGTATGTGTGTTCGTATGTATGACCAATGAGGGTGTATGTGTCATGTAAAGCATCTGTAAATAAATGTATTAAGCAATCAATGATCCGACGTTTGCTAGATGAGAGAAATATGTTGGTCTGTAATCCCTTTGAGTACTCTGCAGCACCACAATTTCTAATCCATGTTTTTGTTACTTTGTTACAGAATATCGCGAGGAAGGGAGGTCAGGAATCGCTGATGGAACAAATAAACTCTAAATACTACTTCTACACGAGGCACAAAGGACTCTTCAGAATATGTTACCCGAAAGAGAGACCACCCACCGGTAAGCGTCTGCACACAAACTTCCAATCGTTTCTCGCACGGCGGGCCGCGCATTCACTGCTCGCTAACCGAAATCTTCTCCTTTCGTGTCTAATTATATGATCATTCTCATAGAATCCCTAAGTCTTTCTCACAGTAATTACCACCGGCCGAGAAAAGCAGCCGAACTCCGTAAGTTTTCCCACGTTCGGTGCTGCTGTAAACGTGATTTCGACTGGTGAATTGACTGAAAGAGTTGGCAATCCAAGCAAAAGTTTGGACGTGTATGATTGTATTAAGAATAATTTAACATTTAAAAATTTAGAGGAAGTTGAACACACAATATAATTGATTTTTGAAAGCATTTAAGAAAGTCAAATTCACTGAAAAAATAGAACTCCGGCCATGCTGGAGCCGTATTTACGGGTTTTATAGACGTATCGTCCGCGTTCCGGGCTCAGGGGCCGAAAGTCCCGGGCGTTGCACCTGGAGCATTCGAAGCTACGGCTCCAGCACCCGGAAATTTTGACCTCCGAGCCCGGAACGGACGGTATGTCTACGTAGCCCGTAATTTTTTTTCAGCGTTTCCTTTTCTTTCAATAAAAAAATACGAATGAACCAATGAAGTCAATCAATTATGAGTCAATGATTAGAACGAGTCAAATTGTCTGAAAATGATTAACCATTTGGCATAGATTCAATCGTCAAGGAATTCCCCCACAATGAGTCCGGGAAATGTCAGGGAATTTCATTTCCTAAATTCTGTGGCACCCTGCTAACATAATTTACTTAAATCATGAACATTTGGGACAATTCGGGCGGTCTCACAGTTTTCATTTTTATCGGAAGAATCAGGTCCCGGGTGTTTCAATTGCCTCCAGAATGTTTTCTGAGGTCGCAGAAAGCCCATCAAGGGTTGGGTCAAAGATGGACCTTCTAGGAGCTTTCACTCATTCAGGATCTTAGTGACGTCACTTCTAATATAGTCTATACAATACACCTCCGCAAGAATAGGAAAAAGTGGTCTGTAGCTGATTGTAGTTAGTGACTCACTCACACAGCTCACATTAGCTTTCTTATGTCTGTCCCCCATTTTTCTTCCGTGACCCCCTTCCTCTTGTGCCCCCATATACCGGTTTGACCTCGGAGTGGTGGACACAGCGCTGCGGTGGGTATATTGCCATCGTTTTCGCCGGACCCAGGTTCATTATACGCTTATTTTCAAAAATTTCTCTTTACGACTCACTTTTTCTTCATTGTACGAGAGTTGTTTTAGACCAGCGCAAAGCCGCTAAATAATACATGCGAGAACAATAAATACTTTTCGCTTTCTTTACTTCGTCTGGGAAACGGCATACAGTGGCACATGGAATCGGCTCGTTAGCATCGATCCGCCAGATAAATGTTCAAATTTTTTCTAAACGTACACAACTTCAACTATAGGATTAAACTACCGCCTATTTGTGATCATCTCATTTCGTATTTGTGATCATTTCGATAGGATCTTAGCTCAAGAAAACTTTCAATTAATTGTTTCTGATACCAGACATCGAAAAGAAAGAAAAGAAAAAAATGTCATTAAATTTAATTCTGCTGTATCAACTTTTGAATTACCTATCAAGTAAATCAATCCTCGGGAGAATTTGAGCTCCTCTCAACGTCATACATCTCGCATGCTCTTATTTGACCCCGATGTGTTGCTGCTGTCTCCTTTTAAAAGTAAATTCACTTTTCCTAGCTTTAGGGGTGCTCCCCCTAGCCACATCCGGGGCCTAACCCCAAAGCGCGCTTCGCACTTTTAGTCGGCGGTGCTTCGCGACAGTGTGACAGATTCTTTTACGTGGTATTGATGCAAACGAAAAAAAAAACTCGGCAAACATCTATGAAGAGATAGTCATTAAATCGTTTAATATCTTAGATCGATGGCTAATGAACAATACAGTCTATTCTGCAAACCGACAATTTTGCAGAAAGAAGAGAAAACTTCGCAATTTTTGTAATTTTAAGATTAGATTTGCAATTTTTTCGTCCATTACAGTGTCATTGAAGCGCTTTCCATCAGAATTGGAAAGTAATTAAAATAATCGGCTCACGTATTTTACACTGCACTGAAAAAAAGTTACGGGCTATTAGACTACCCTCCGGTCCGGGCTCAGAGGTCGAAAGTACCGGGTGCTGGAGCCGTATAGCTTCGATTGCTCCAGGTGCTACGCCCAGAACTTTCGGCCTCTGAGCCTAATCCGCGAACGGTATGGCTAGCGTGAAAATTGCAGCATAGTCGCTAACTCATTTTTGCCTAAATTGTCTGTGTGGCGGTATTGTTCACTGGACCTCGAGATGTAATCTGAGTTAGGCATTTTTCGACTTTAGCCAACCATAAATACCACGTAAAGAACCATGCAGTTGTTCGATGAGTCAAATAAAAAGTAGGAGTAGAAAATTTGGAATGGAGACCGAGCAGATTGCATTTCTGTGATGATATCATCCATACATCTCTTTCGTGCAATTAGCTCTCTTCTGGGCAGAGGAGGAAAACGGGAAGAACGATTTCACCTTGAAAAGACGACACAAAATCGAAACAATAGAGTGTAGTAATGGAATTATTTTACGTCTCCCATTCGACGAGATGGAGAGTAATTTGAGCGTTGAGCCATTGTTGACAAGTTATTCTTATGGAGTGGCATCTTTTTAATGGTTCTCTTCATACCTCTAATGCATTCGACATAATTTTTCTTTCCCATCGAAAGGGAATTATTCGCCTAGTAGTACTTTTAGAATGATGTTTCTAGGGTCTTTAGTTTGAAGTAAGTATACACAGCTTGCAGTTGGACGTATTTATCAAAAAATGATTTTAAATCAAAAGAAACTATGCTGCGCAAAAAGTGTATGCTCAGTCCTCCTTATGATTTAATTCCTTCGTGCATGTATAGTTCTCTTCTATGTATAAATACAAGGATGAACACCACACCCCATATTTGACGCTCTCAAAGTTAGGAGCTTTTTAGAGTTTGGGATTGGACTTTAAAAAAAATCATGGGTGCAATCAAGGCCAGATTAGCCCTCAGGGGCCCGGATTCTAGTTATTAGGGGCCACAAATCTTAAAATTTAGGGGCCTCACGACAACGAAAATTTCAGTCTTAAAGCTTCTGTAAATCTATCTTCTAGGCTCCAAATACATATAGAGTATCTAGATTGAAAAAAATCGCCCCAGAGGGCCCCGGATAATCCGCCCTTGGGTGCAGTCATTGTTTTCTAGAAAAATTATGTTGACACAGTCTGTACCTAAAATTGAAAAATGTATCGTATTTACAGGCAATCTCTCTTTCAAATCAATTATTATTAAAGTCAATAATTTTTGTCGATGTATTTTTTCCTCAAAATCTCGATACGTGCTTCTGTACCCAGTACAATTTCTAGGCTCCCAGCTCATACCATCTGGTCTTAAAATAGGGAAATTCAAACGTAAAGTATGGCAACGATTTCATAGTGCAATTATTTTAAGTGTTTTACTATCCACAATGTAGCGCGGTACGGCTGGGAGATACGGCGATAACTGAAGGAGGGGGGCTGGGGGGCATCTGTGACCTTGAACGTCAAACGCAGCCGCCGGAACTAGACCATCAAGATGATAGAGATGTCATCCACTGAAATTGCCTAAAAAATTAAAAATAATTGTCACCGCAGCGTTCGGCTTCGGATAACTCAGAGTGTCCAATGCTCATTTTATTAATGTGCTACCCGGCGCACCTAGTGTCACCTAGTGGCTTTAAACAAATTTGACTATGTCTAGGAAGAGAACCTCGATGCTAAAGAAAATAAAAAATGAAAATAAATTAAATTAATCGAATTTTTCTGCAAACAAATACGAGTTTTAGTATGGCTGACAAAAATGTTGGTTGCTTGAACTGAAATTCGATTTGATACCCGAAAACGCCGTCTTTGGTGTGTCAGCCGAACCGACAATGTTTCTTCATGCATTTCGACTATATTTGAACATTTTGATCTTATTTAAACACATAGCATAAAGGTTCTCCTCATCATATTTACTAACATTTTTGTATCATAGGTGTTTTTACTTAACGGCTGTATCCTTCGCCAGCCCAGGCCTTGGGCTTGATATTTTTATTTTAGGGAAGAGGGGACTTTTTTTATTTCAACTATACTCGGTCCTGTCCAAAATATAGCGTGTAGCACAACGACTACATACTCTTGCCGGTAACCATCGATGGCTCGTTTATTTGTGAGCACCCGGTGCTTTAGTCACGCATCACGCGTCGTGCGTGAAGGCATTCCACTGTCGTTTTTAAGAGAAGACTCGAGTCATAGCTCCGTCAAATTCCGTTTCAGAGCTTACAGACACGCGACTTGCCCGCGGTGCAGCGCTGCTATCGGCATGTGCCTTGTTCCTCTTTTTACACGCTTGTTTCCTTTTGAATTTACCGAACTTTCCAACGAGCGATGGCACGCCGAAATTGCTGCGGTGAAAATGAGAGGAGCGCATGGAACTCACCGCGGAAGAATGCGGTGCGGTCACTACTTGGTCGAGCCTCAGGCGTGGTCTTTCTCCTCAGATCCGATGGTCATGACGACTGCCATTACCTCGAAAATCGTTCCTGCATCGTCAATTTCTTACGTGCTGATTTAAATGAACCTCTAAAAATGCATTTTTAAAGTGGTTCCAAATTCAGAGCTCACGGTGTAATCTTCGTGAGATGATTAGAAAAAATCAATTTCTTACGTGGCGTGAATTGCGATGTATCGATTGCTCTGCCATTTAAACCCACGGTAAAGAATCGATTATTAAGGTGTTCGCTGCGAACACCCTGTTTATCGATCCATTTCTATAAGTGTAAACGGTATAACAATCGATATACCGCAAAACACGCCACGCCACTGACCTCAATCCTGCACTGGAAAAAAAAGAATCTTAAATTTGCCGCCAAGAAGTATTTCTTCTTAAATCAAGAATTTTGCTGGTTAATATAAGCTACTTTTTTGCTTAACACAAGCATTATTTTTCTTGAATTAAGAAAAAGTCAGCTTAAAGCAAGATAAAGAAAATTCTTGGCGGCAAATTCAAGAATTATCATGCTTGATCCAAGCTACTTTTTTTTTCAGTGTGGGAGACTTAAACGCAGGAGTATGAAAAAAGAATCCAGAGATTTTCTTTAACCTATCTGGTCCCTATTTGCAATGTAATGACATAGTCACAGAAACAATATATTGTTTGGATCTGGAGGGCTATGACGTATCTTGGAGCCCAAGTTGGTGCCCCCCTGGCTGCTCCTGGGCCCGTCCGCTGCTGCGCCGCGCCTGCGAGTGGATCTCTGAATTCAATTAGAATGTCAAACGGGGCCAACCGTAATTAGTCGTAATTTGCGGTTCGCCTACGTCCGTAGTCAATCACAACTCACGGTGCATAAGTCTAACCACAAACTGCCTCCACAAAGCCGGCGTCTCTCTTTAACCCAGTGCATGTTTCACCCATTTTCATGAGGTAAAATTGTGTCAGTGTGAAACAGGTTTCAGCATGTGAATCAGCCGCTACAAACTTAATACTTTTTCAAAGCTTCAAATTTCAAAGGAGAAGAAAAACGATTACTTATCGAACAAAAGATCAAATCAGCGTCAAAAGCACGATGCCAAAGCATATCGGAAAGTTCCTCGAACATTTTGGAAAGAAAACACCTACAACAATAATGTCAGACATAAAAATAAGATTAAAGGGTCAAACATTATAAAGACAACTAAAAAAGCCAGGGATTTCAATCAGTAAATAATTTAAAATAAAATACTAATTTCGGAAATTAGAAATAATTATATTTTTACTGATATTTAAACCCTAAGAAGGTTTACTCTTCTGAGGAGTGGGAGGTCACTCTTTGCATGTGTGAGAGAGACTTTTGTTTGTTAAATTCAAGGATATAGTGTCAGGTTTTTTTGGTTGACATAATCAGAGGATTTGAATAATAATCAATTGAAAAGGCAGACGAAACTTAAGGAACTTTGATGTATGTAGGGAGTATTTTTTCCTGTACTCAATATCAAAAAGGAATCTAAAGCTGTCTAAGCAAAAGTCAATATCTAATGTGTAAAGTTCCATAAATTATGCCTTTAATGATTGAACTAGACTCAACGGCCAATTTTGTTCACGTAGCATGTATCCGCGTAATGCTGATGATACATTTTCTTTGTTATAACTTGACTTGTGTGTATATGATCAGATACGTTCAACTGAGTTCCAAACAAACAAAAAAATAGCCGCAAATTCTGTTCTTAGTGACCAAACTTATATTAGTCAATCCTACAGGAAAGTAAGAAAGAGTTCGGTTAGATTTGGTACTTAAGCAGCCGCCAGAGAGTTCAGTTCAACATGACAATGTAGGTAGTATGCATCGATATGCGTAATTTTGTTCAACTGAACAAGAACCTTCTCCTCGTATAGCTGAGAAAAAGATCCCGCTGATAAAATCGGTTCTCCCAGCCTCGAACAACATTGTCTTCTCGCTTGATGTATCAGGGGAATTAGAGAAAAATTTAACCCATTTAAAAATGTACGAAAGAGAAAGCACACTTTGCATCAGTTCCAAATTACTGACACGTCTCATGAAATTACCTGTGAGGTATTTAAGCCGGTTTCTCGGAGCGAGACCCGGCCAAGTTCAGATCTTGCTTATTGTTTGCGCGGCTCGGAATCCCAGACGCATTTCGTTCACCGAGTCGGGTAAATTGTTCGTGATTGTAAACTGTAGAGCGATGCTGTCGGTGTTGCATAAACATTATTTCCAAAATTAAAATGTGGGTGATTGACAGTATTGAGGAAAGTTGTGTAGCCAATGAAGTTCCTAACAATATCGAATATTTAGAATACATTACTTGAAAAAGAAGAAAATTTTCATCGGAAATCGTTCATTTTCATGACCCTGCACTAACTCATCCACAAAACTAAGAGAAACGATCGCTACCAGAAACTATGTTAAGCGGCAAAATGAAGTGCTGGTTACGTCACACTGATATTTTGTAGTCTGAAAGTTTTATTGATGACAATGTCTTACATTTCATCGCAAGAACCTGAATCTATGCATGTTCACAAACTTAGAAGGACGATCCCTCACAGTAATTATGAGTATCTTGTTGAGTATCTGTATGAGTATCTAAATTGTTCGCTTTACAAGTTTTCAGTGTAGACAGATGGAGTCATATCAGTTCTGATAAATGAAAGTTTCTGTCAGACACACTAATGTTCGTATTCCTTACCATTCGGTTGTCAAATCTAAAGTTTGCTTTGCACGACCCAAAACTTTAGTCACCTGAATCGAAAACTTCAGGGCCTCATATAAACAGAAAGTCAGTTCCTTTGTTTTCTATGGTAGTTTTCTCAAAATTGATAGTTGAAATTTTGGTGAAGAAGCTCTTTCACTCAACGGTGCACATTTTCTTCGGGGAACTTAAAAACGCGCCTACATAGAAAAAAGCTGAGCGCTTACCGAAAATAAACGTATCAGAGCTTTTCTGATTGTTTTGTTTCTCAGTGTGTAGTGAATTTGATAGTGACCCAGTCTCTGCAGACAATCAGCTGGCAACGTAGACTTTGCTAACTTACAACTGGGCCCCTCTCTACTTCTCCGTGACGAATAAGTTATCAGCTCTGATACGGATCTATCCTCCCATCACGCTTGTAGTGCACTGCATGCGTGTAACGCACCCTCCTCTGTTGCAGAAAAGCACGCAAACGTGAAAGCAAATACTGAATAAGAGCCCATTTTTTTTATCGTACTCGGCAACGGTTTCTCTGTCGCAAGGCCGTTGAGAAAACGTTGCGACAAAGTCTGTATTCTCTTGATTTCGTTCGTCTGCTGCATTGTTGTGTCTGTGCGAAAGTTGCGCAGGTTTTGCCGCTGGCCTTTGCCGTGAATCAGGGGTCTGCTTTTGTCTCAAGGTTTTGAGAATCGCCTGCGATATCATTTGCAATAACACCACAAGGTGAGGAGTGAGGTATAGTTGGATTGCATTTTGCAAAAAGGAACCAGAATCATTGTAATGATGCTTAGTTTGTGCAACTTCATCCGTTGCAATAAAAGTATATTGAAATCATGAAAAAATATGAAATTTACATGGTAATTTTTGTCTTAAATTTACAGTTTTTAGCAATATCATTTGCAATACCACCACAGGGTGAGGAGTGAGGTATAGTTGGATTGCATTTTGCAAAAAGGAACCAGAAGCATTGTAATGATGCTTAGTTTGTGCAACTTCATCCTTTGCAATAAAAGTATATTGAAATCCTGAAAAAATATGGAATTTACGTGGTAATTTTTGTCTTAAATTTACAGTTTTTAGCGAGTCAAATAGAAAGTGTTAATGGATAATCAGGTTTTTCTTCCAAGACAAAAGAAATTGCACAATCTTAGCAACATTGCAATGCTCCTGGTTCCTTTTTGCAAAATGCAATCCACTGGTTGTACCTCCGCGTGCGGAGAGACATAAACTGAAGTCAAAAACGCCTCTTTTGGTCGCCGCACAGTGGATACAGTCAATGGGAGAGGTCGAACATGACATTTTTGACTAAAACTGCAAATTTTGATGTTTAATTAGTCACATTTTAAATTTTTGGGGGTGCTTCTAGAAGAAAATTTCTCGAGAAAACCAATGGAACTAATTTTAAAATCTCAAAATTTTGTACAAACGGAGTTACGAGCTTTCAAAGTTTTGTCCGACCTCTCCTTGTTAAGGACGAACGCCGTACGAACATCCAAATGTTGCAAAATTTACTTTTAGGATAGATACGAATATTTTTCATGGGAATTTTTCTACAATTCAGAGCAAATTATGAAAACAATTCCCTGAAAAATTGGAGAACAAGTTCTTGAAAATTTACCAAAACATGTATGGTTTGTCAAAGAAAGTTTGGGAATGCATGAAGGCTCTTACGGCCGGCGTTTTCCCTTAGCACGGCAGTACAGTTGGACGGATTTCTATCAAACGGATCTATGTGCATTATGACGTGATCCCTGTTATGCGTGTATTCTAATGGGTCTCAGGGTTCATGTCTTAATGCACATAGTTCCGTTTGATAGAAATCCGTCCAGTTTTGAATCTTCGATATATTCAGCCTCCAGTGGGCGTATTTAGGGAGTGACAGCAGATCTTATATGTCCTGATGTCATTTTTATCCTCGTATTTTTCTCGAATTCGACCACTTACGTTGGTCATTACCGCACCCAGGTTCAGGCGTCGATCCGTCCAAAGAGCAGCCATTTGGAACTATTACATCACGGAGCTTCGAAGCTCTTCTCCGTATGCCACATGCCGTTTGCCTTATGCGTTTCGCGGCCTGGGAGCCTCACCCTAGCCAGCCCACGCTGTCCGTTGCACAAGAGATAATTGCATCTTTCCAAATTCATTAATATTTGCGTCGACGCGGATTTTGAATGGGAGCTCCTCGGACTTGTCTCTGGTCGTCGCGTCGTGCCTCCCTGATTTCGGGGTCGGCACGAAGAGGCTTTGCCCTGTTGCCGAGGCTTCAGGGAAATTCACTTTTATTTGTGACCGCTCGCAGAAAAAAAGATGCAGTACTTAAGTCCGTGGACGCAAATTTTTAGATACACTGAAAAAAAAATCTCGGTGTATTTACTAAGAGAAGGGTAAAATTACCAAGAATTCAGGGTTCTATTTAATCCCAGTTTTTTCTTGGTAAAATTGACATTTATGGAATCGGTAATTTTACCGAGAAATCTCGGTAAAATTATTGAACTTTCTCGGTAATTTTACTGGACCCCGGTAAAAACGCCAATATTTTTTATCGACTGTGGTAGAATTACCGAGATAAAATGGCAAAGTTACCGGGAATTGATTACCAATAAAAGTGGTATTCTTTTCTGAAAAAAAAACCAGTAAAAATACCGGTTTTTAGGTGAGCTTACCAGTCTGTCTTGGTAAAATTACCAATAATTGGTAAGAAAAAGTGAGATGGTAAAAGTACAAACGGACCTTGGTAAAAACGCCGAGAATTTTTTTTCAGTGAGGCTTCAGGGAAATTCACTTTTATTTGTGACCGCCCGCAGAAAAATAGATGCAGTAGTTAAGTCCGTAGACGCAAATTTTTGGATAGAAATTTAGAGATAGTGGTTCCTTATTGCAAAATGTAATCCAGTTATTGATGTATCACCGCTTTCTTCGTCGTCAGTAACATCGTGCCGTCTAAATGACTCAAAGGCCGCACGAATGTGCACAGATGTATTTTTGACGATTTAGGGGTAAGAATAGAATTTAATTTAAAAAAAAATGAAAGAAAATACGATAATTTCTGAAGTTTCCAAGTCAAAAAGGCACCAGTACGGCAATTTTACATGATAAACTTGTCGGATATTGAGTAAATGAAGTGAGGAAAAAGCAGAGGACATTCCAGCTATCATGCCTCCCTTGAACCTTTTTTACACTCAAATGAGGTCCTCAAAATTGGTTTACTGTACGGTCGGCATTTAACAGTCTTTTCGTTGTTCCGCTTATTTTTCGGGAATGTTTTCAAGGGCATATTACTGAGGAACAAAATTATTGATAAAGGGAATAGGATGCATCGAAAATTGTTGAAATGATTTATGCATGGCAGAATATTTACAAAACGTACTTACGGTCGACGTTTGAATCAAAACCATGTTTTGGCCATCGAAAAACGATTAAAAGAAGGATTGCTTCAATTTCCCTAAACATGACGACACCGCAAAATTTTTGCATTCCGTACACGGATCTCTCGAAATCGTGCTAGCACCACCGCTGGGGTTTTGTTTTGGCAAAGAGCAAAAGAACGGAGCATCTTGGATAATGGCCTGGACCAGATTTGCGCACACTCTACTGGCTGGTAATTACCGCCGAAGACAAGGAGAACGCACTTTTTCTTTTGACGTCTGTTCCTTTGCTGTTTTCTTCCTCCCTGTTCCTTTTATTCCTTGTGATTTATGGTGCGAGAGCTCCCTCTGCTCCGCCCTGTCTCTCAGAACCGTTTGTTGGCCCTCGAGTCAGATTTGATTCTTGACTAGACGTTTATCTTAAACGATTCGAATCGAAAAATTTTGCGCATGAGAGGTACCACGAAGTAGCTTTCAGCACTCTATCGGTTGTGCGGACCAAATCAGGACAGTTCTTACAGAATGTGATTGAAATTACGTGTTGATGATCATCTACGTGGAAAGAAACTTTAGTCCATGATGGTGGCACATGTTTCATCAGAATAATTTTCTTCAGTTTGGTCAAAAAGTCCGATTATGTGATTTTTTTGGAAAAGGTGGGGGCTTAGAGGTCCTAAAGAGTACCCTGGTAAAAATTGGCGATAAGAGCTGCGTTTCAAAATACCATAGGAATTCTTATAGCCGGCTGAAGAAGGCTAGGAATTCTTATAGCCGGCTGAAGAAGGCTACAGAAAATCATATAGCTGGCTGTAAAATGCGGAGAAAATCATACGGCCGGGCTATACGAAGCGATAAAAAATTATGCAGCCGGGCTATAGTTCCTATCGCCGGGCTTTACACTTTATCGCCTGGCTGTTGCTTTTTCGCCATCGATTATAAAAGGCTATAAGAAATTGTGTAGAAATTTGTGCGCTTTGGAAATCATTAAGTTTGATACGGAACCACCTTAATATTTACAAAACACACATTATATTTTCCTTTAATACATATTTTTTTTCATCAATTAAAATGAGAATAATCCATACAGGATGTGCAAACATTTCAAAATCATGAGTTGAATAACGCTGACTCCGCCAGATTAAATATTAGAGCCTAACACAAAGCGGAGCGGCGACGCACTGGCGCCTACAAACCTAACAGGGATACTTCACGCATTGCGCAACGCGTGAAGTATCCATGTTAGGTTTGTAGGCGCCAATGCGTGTTTCGCGCTGGCTGCCCGCCTGCCACGGCGCTTGAAGCAACTATTTCACACCAGAGGTATTGCACAGTATCATTACGAAACTCGAAGGCGCTCCAACATATTAGAATGACAGGCATCCTTCAAAAGTACGGAGCTTTCCTCGCAAAATAAATCAAGATACTACGGCCCAAAAAGAGAGCAGTATTCCAAAAACTCACTAAGTCCTAGCATCCGTAATTAGTAACGTTTAGCATACACTTTATCGTCTGGCTGTTGCTTAATCGCCATCGGCTATAAAAGGCTATAAGAAATTGTGTAGCCGGCTATAGAAGCTATTGGAAATCTTACAGCCGGCTGTAGGTCTATGGTATTTTGGAACACAGATTCTACTGCCAATTTTTACCAGGGTAAACAACGAGTGATACACTTTACATATTTGACAGTAAAAGTCGTGCAGTGGGGAGTTGCGTACCCTGTTATGATGTACCCTAATGTTTCATCGCTTTTTTTTTCATATTACACACAACAAAAGAACACAACCTGAAACAAAAATTTTCGGATTTGAGTCGGAAAAGCTGAAAGTGAGAAAATTCCTAATAATATCACCTTACATTGTGGAGTGATACTCAAAAAAATGAAAAAGCAATCACAATAAACCCGTTCCCTCAGATTTCGCAATTAACTATTGAGGCTATCACTGGAAAAAAAACACATTGGATCTAGAGTCCAGACTCTTGAAAACATTGACAAGAAAAAATACTCTTGATTCAATCGGATTTTTGCTTGAATCAAAACGAAATCCGCTTAAATTAAGAGGCTTGGTTCTTGATTTAAGCTAGATTCTGATTAAATTAAGAGTACTTTTTCTTGTCGATGTTTTTAAGAGTCTGGACTCTAGATCCAATGTGTTTTTTCCAGTGTAGGCAGGCCATTTTCGTTAATTTAACCCTTTTCCTTAAAAATTTCTCTCGTCCGTCGATCCGGGAACTTTCGTCCGAAGGTCACAGCACACGACCGACCACCGGTCGGCGCGATTGACCCACGAAGAAGATGCAAAGAGCCCAGGCTGAAGCCGCGGTCGCCGTCCATGCACCCCGATAACCAAAAACCGCGTATCTCCCCACCGGATCCCCTCGCACTTACGCTCTTTCCGCGGCGGGTAGACTCGGGAAGCGGGGTGAGCGCGGCGGAAGCGGCAAGGTCGTTGACTCGCCAAGTTTCCGAGGAATTCTTCTTCTGTCTCCGAGCTCTCAGAGCCGCTCCTCCCCCCCCCCCCCCCCGCGCGTGATCCCGTCCGCGAACTCCTTCCACGGCCGCGGCCTCAACTTCCGAGACCCCCCCCCCCCCTCGGGGGAAGACGATTCTCCGGTTCAAGCTCACCCATTGGCTGCGGCTGCGGAGCACGGGTTGGTAACTTGGAGAGTGCGGAGAGATCAGCTGTGGTCGAATGAGCTTCCATCCGTGGAAATCGATACCGTATCAGCGGTTATTACCAATGACTATCTTATTATTTATTTTTTTTCGTCCGAATTTCAGGTGTTCTTGCGGAGACCTTTAGCCGTGAACCAAACAAAGGTCATCGGCCCGCACTGGAAAAAAAAAACATGGATGGTCTGACGACAGAACTCTTGTTCATACGGCTCCCAACAGTTGCTCTTGATTCAATCAGAACTTTCTGTTGATCAAGAACCAAGCCTCTGTCGTTGGAACAGGGTTCTCTGTTCCCACAGCAAAATTCCGTATGTGTAATCAAAGATATCTTGGGTCCTGTATGATCAAAGGTCTGGTCGTCAGCACCTTCCTTTTTTTTCTGTGTAAGAAAAGACTACGGTTTTATAACCGATAAAGAATTTGCAGGTGTCTTAAATCTTGTGAGTTTCATCCTTAAATGATACCTCACCATAGCTTCAGCATGTACCTTATATTTTGACCACATGAAAACATGCTGCTGCTCTTTTCATGGTGACGACTCTCCTCTTACGCAATTTTCGATACTTTTAGAAGCAGAGTATAAAGTAGTGTTCTACAAATAGTATGGGTCTAAATACGCCAAAATGTCTTGCATAGAGTCAGAGCGGCTCGAAGTTAGGCGTTCAAACGTCAAAACGACCAGCCAACTTTTCTACCCATGCGTTTAAATCTCTCGGAATATAACGTTTAAAACAAAATCCAAAGATGTTAAACCAAACCTCAGCTGGAGTTAAGCGGTTCTAATTCAGCTGTTCAAACGGCAGAACGACCAACCAACTTTTCTACCCATGCGTTTAAGTCTCTCGGAATATGCCTTCTTGGAATAATAACCACGCTCATTTTTCAAGACGTTTGACATTTTTAGGCATGATGTGCGTGTGTAAGTGTCTTCAGAGCACCTCTCTGTGCTAGTGTCAAGAAATAAATGTTGGCTTCTTGTACTCAAAGGGCCCTTTTCTGGTGCTTAGGCGATCTTATTTTTCTCATCCCTGGGAGCGTATCAGGTCCTGACTTGATCCGCAGTTTAGGACTGAGCTTTTTCTGAAAAGTCAAGTAACGGAAATTGGAATTCCTGGGAAAGTTGCTGGTGATTTCTCTGGTGAACTCCTCATATCAATGCATGCGCCTGTGTGTTCCTCAGTTCAGTTTCCAAAGAAAGTTTTCAACAAGGAGTTCTTCAGCTTTTGAGTCTCTCAGAAAAATTCCAACTCAGATCCCTAAAGCCAGCACTGGAAAAAAAAACACATTGGATCTAGAGTCCAGACTCTTGAAAACATTGACAAGAAAGAATACTCTTGATTCAATCAGATTTTTGCTTAAATCAAAAGGAAATCCGCTCAAATTAAGAGGCTTGGTTCTTGATTTAAGCAAAAATCCGATTGAATCTGGAGTATTTTTTCCTGTCGATGTTTTTAAGAGTCTGGACTCTAGATCCAATGTGTTTTTTTCCAGTGAGGGTTAGTGACTGTAATTTTTGTACTAGTCACTTTTACAGTGCACTATAGGGCGCTCTGCGACGCTTAACCAGCACAGGAATCTGTCATGAAAAAGATCTTCCAAAAGCTGACGTATCTCTCTTTCTCTTTTTGGATGCCTTCTTCATCTTCTTACCTTTTGGGTGGACAGGCCTCTCCAACCGTGTGTAAATGTACTTTTTTAAAATAGCCAATCGAGTTAAATGAATGGAGATGTTGCATGTGTGAGGGATTTGCGATTTGACCATTGATTCTTATGTAAAAGTTCGCGAGAAAACACGATGGTGCCACTGGTTTTCTCTGAAATCAACTCCCAAGCTCAAAAAAGCTCTCAAGTTGAGGCCAAAATGGAGGGGATATCCCACCCTACCCTGAGAGTCCACCTCTACATCAAGACAAACTCTCCATGCAAAGATAGGGAGCAAATACATTACAGGGTTGCCGTGTTTCAGTTTTGGAGTCCCCAAATAAAGTGGCAACCCTGTCAATGTATTTGCTCCCTATCTTTGCATGGAGAGTTTGTCTTGATGTAGAGGTGGACTCTCAGGGTAGGGTGGGATATCCTCCTCCATTTTGGCCTCACTTTGAGAGCTTTTTTTGAGCTTGGGAGTTGATTTCAGAGAAAACCAGTGGCACCATCGTGTTTCTGGCGAACTTTTACATAAGAATCGACAGTCAAATCGCAAATTCCTCACACATGCAACATCTCCATTCAAATTCCGTTCTTCTCTGCTCGACGTTGCTGCTGAGGTGGGCACATGGAAAAGCGATTCGATCGTGGCCGTTCATCGGTGTCGGTGTTACTCAAGCGGCGCTGAGTTGCTCGGATAATCGAAGGCAGCGCTCCATCAGTTCGTCTTCGGGGCTTCGCAGCTGCGACCACACCGTTACAGTTTCGCGGCCCCGGTCCCCCCCCCATCCCCTCATCCCCGCTTGGGGGGCACCCCCTGGCTGCCAGATTGCTAAACCCTACATAGCATGCTGAAAATTGGAGCACCTTCATAGCTAGAACATGACACCTGGAGGGTCCATTCTGATCGGTTCAGCTATTTTAGGCTTTATTGGACTATTTTGGATCCAGGAAAATGGCGGACATTGCATGCAGATGATTTAAACTAAAATGAGGTTTTATTTCCTTTTGGCACAGTGAACTTTACTTGAACCTCATTTTGCAATAAGAAACCACTTTTTCTGGCTCATGTTAGACAAAGCATATGTGCCATTGCTTTCCCTAAGCAGAAAGGTGCTTTTATGGAATTGCCAGAAATAGTCGTTCCTTATTGCAAAATGCAATCCACTTATTCGGTGGCTCTTCAGCACTTATGAAAACGATCGATAGTCGATAGATCAGTCGATTATTTCTGGATGTGAAGAAATTTTCAAAGATATTTCGAGGATCACGCCACGTGCTGTGAAAAGTCAGGTGTTTATGGAAAAAATTTGTCCGAGAACCTTTTCAAAATTGATTCAAAATCATTTTCTGACATCATATCGCAAATTTTTGCCTTTAGCGGCCATATTCACTCTTGATGTATTTTTAAAACTACCTCAAAATTTCTCCAGGTCAAACTTTGTGTAAATATACGTGATGTAAAAAAGCGTTATGTGATGTTCTGAAATTCTTGAGACATGTCTTATTATACAGAAATTATCAATTGATCGATATTATCAAGCTGTTCTCCAAAGTGCTGAAGAACTATTTTAAATAATCGCGAAGATGTCTCGGACTCGAGCTCAACAGATGAGTGTTTTTTTTTTTTCTCAACTCCACAACGATGCCTCCACCTACGACCCACAGTGCGTAACCGCATACGGAACCGTAGCGTCAAAGCCACAAAACGGAAAACGCCTGTTTTGAGGGAAACGTAGTCGTGCAAGAGAACTCGCATGGCTCGTGGAATAACGTAACGTGACGTATGTCGGATACGCAGCATTACGTTTGCGCATTGCGTGGCTGCTTCGAATTTGCGGCTGAGTAGCTTTGATGAGTTATATGTTGCCGGACTTTTGGATGGAGCTTACACTCTGGGATCTTCTTGAAAATTTGATTTGATGGTACGACTTTTACTTCAAATATTGATTGCTGTAGACGCACGAGTCGTAGAGACAGTAGAAGTTGGAAATTTAACCAACATGCGTTAAAAATCCAGAAAACTGGAACTCTGAATACAGAGTGGAAAAACTCATTCGAGCACAATTACGTAGCAATAGTGTTGCACCAAACAGCGTATCTCTTTGAGGGAAAAATTGTGTTCGAATGAGCTTTTTCTCCTCTGTATTGAGATTTCCAGTTTTCTGGATGTTTAACTAACGTTGGCTACATTTCCAGCTTACTGAATTTTTCTTTATGCTTCGATTAGATAAGTTTGATTTTTTCCCAGATCGATTAAAAGTTTCGGATGATCAGATGATGTTTTGCACCCAAAGTATGAAAGGTTAGAATTATAAATAACTTTTTTCCTCAATGTTATCGCTTTTTTTCCACCGTTGGTTGACTGGCTTTAATCCCTATGGGACCTACAGCCAACTATAGATAAGTTGAAGTGACAAAGGGTTGGTCACGAGAAGGATGATATATGGGTTTAGTTACCGCACATTTCCTGATCATCCAATTTCAAGCCACCATACTTCTGTTTTGATTTGACATGTGTGTTTCATGTTTTGACATGTTCGCACCATGTTTTGACATGTCCTAAAATATTTGTAAAGAACACTCCTATATGCTCTTATTTAGGTGGATCAATTTTGAGTGGTTTTAAGTACCAAAATGGGCCTCGGAGTTGATAAAATAAAACTGATGAAAGTGCGAATGCAGATTTTTGCAATCGTCACCCGGCGATAGACGCAACTCCGTGCCGGCTGGCGCCGCGACGGAAGTGAAGATATCGATCGGAAGAAGTTACATCAACGGATGCCCAACTTTGTGCAGTGCTTCACGGAAGAGAGTAGTGATGACACTCAAATGCCAAATTACAATCCACTTGCCTCCTAATTTCCCGATCGACCACAAACAATGTTGCCAGGCTAAATAATTCCAACATTGCCAATGGATATGTATGGTAACAAGATCACTCTTTAGAATCGATATTCATGATGGATTCAGATGAAGGATGAACAGTGTCGCGAACTTGCGTCAGTAAATGGTGAGGCCAGTCACATCAACTGTATCCTCCAAAAGAAGGAAAAAGTCTAAACTTTACCATTTAAGTTTTAGAATCCACAGAGTGCACACCTAAAATGAGGTTCATAACAATTAACAAACATTTATTATAACAAAAAAGCTTAAATCCATTTTCCCGTCTAGGAAATCCATTTTATAGTATTAACTTTGAATTTTGAAATATTCAGGTCTAATCACGCTGGTTCTGAGGCTTGTTTTAAGCTATAGCCAAAAAATGTATCATGCTAACAAATTTGCCAGAAAAAAATGCTAAAACTGTTTTAAGGTTCTTTGTAAGTGTAGAAAAGGAATTTGTGCCATTATGATCCCAATATGCTCCAATTTTATGCACGATTCTATACATACATATAAGCCACTTTCACAGCGCTCTTTGGCGCCATGCGACACCCAGCCGCCGAAGTCCCCAATCCTCCCAAAGCTCTTCAGGGAGTTGGCACTCCTCCATTTCCTCTAAAACCACCCTTTCACGGGCGTCCCCTTCGTCTCCTCCCGGGAGGAACCCGATCAAGCATCCTCCTCGGCAGCCTTTCTTCCGTCATGCACGATTCTATGATTAGCATAATTGACCTATTAATGCTGCGGAAGAACTCGTCGGCATAAATTAGCAGAACGAAAATAAATTTGGCACGCCTGGACCTTAATGCGTTATGGAGACGCGTTGGCAAAACGGATACTTACTCGTTTTGAAGCGGCTCGTTTAATCGACAGTTTTTGCCGCCAAGAAGAGAGGAAGTCCGCATTGCCACTCCAGTGCGAGTAATTCGAATTCTACCTAATGAACTAATTTAAAATAGGTGGACTTTCCCAGAGAATCGACAACGCTGGGGAAGTGCAGCAGATAGGAAGGCATGCAACACTTGGAAATCTGTTGCATCGGATTTCTCTAATGCCACTGACACGCCGCGGCGTGACGGTGTGTGGGTGTGAGTGAATATGGTCTTTAATGGAGTATGAAATGAGGAGTTTCACCCGGCAGCTCCACTGCCATGGTAAGGAAAAACACCGTATGAGCCTTCAAACGTTGTCGAATTCCCTCGGATAAATTACGAATTTTCAGGGAAATTCGTGAATATTTTTCCTCCAATTTTTCAGAGAATTTTATTCACGATTGGATTTGAAATTTCTGAAAATTTAAAGATGACGTATGTATTCATGATTCTCCTGAAAAATTAATATTTAATGGAGAAAATTTGGCAACTTTCAAATGTACGTACGTCGTTTTTCCTTAGCGCGGCAGTTTAGCTCTACGCTCTTTGACTCTAACCGGGAAATGTTGGCGGGATGTTTGCTGTCGGGTTAATGTGCCCGGTGTTGCGTTGACGGTAAAAGCGCACACAAATTAAGTATGAAAAAATTATAATTTTTTTCTATAATCCCTAATCATACCATTTTTTTTATTTAATGTTTAAAGTTTCTGCATTTTTATTCTGATTGAGGCCGCCAAATCGTTAGCTAAAACCTTCCGGTTTAGTTACATTGAATTTTGAATTTATACTTTCACCTCAAATTTAAATTCTGATATATACCGCACTTACAATTAGGGTAATTGGGGTGCGGAAGAGCAGGGCCGGATTCACCTACTTGCCGCCTATGAGCCGCCTGTACTTTGCCGCCCTTTCTCATTCGTATTGAAATATCAATAAAAACCATCAAGTGAACGTGCCAGTGGGGGAGGGGTGCATAAGACGCGTTTACTCGTGTTGAACACATTTTTTGGGGATGCCCTGTCAACACTACTAGCAAAAGTTAAGGTTTGTAAACCTATCTCTCTGCGGACAAGGCCTTCCATTCATAAGAAATGAACGAAAAAATTATAAAAGAACAAACATGAATGTGGTCTCCCAATCGGAAATTTGACCTTGGTACAACCTTAGTATGACATTTTTTCACATTTGAATAGAGTTGCCAAGCTTATCTTGCTAATGTTCCCACAATGTTAGCAGGACATTTATTTTACCTCTGGGACAAGCTTGAGCCCAAAGATTGTGCCAAGGTTAGGTTTGTAAGACTGCTCCAAGCCTATCCTGACAATATTGCCACAATATTGGTGGGACATTATTTTACTTCCGAGACAAACTTGGATATTCAATATTGTGACAATGTTATGTTAGTAATATAGCTCCAAGCTTGTTCAGCGGTTATTCTGATCATGATGTTGCCATAGTTTTGATGTTAAAATATTGCCATAATATTGGAAGGATATTTATTTTACCTCTGAGACAAGATTGGAATTCCAATCTTACCTCTGAGGCATGGTAGGCGATAGAACGCCATATTACCTGCCGTCCTCGCGGAAGAAATTTCTTAGCGTCGCATTGCCTAAAATATAGGCATACGGAACATTAGAGTGCCGAAGAACCTTCCTAGGTCAGCTTCTTTCTTGACTGCTTGCACTGGCTGAAGTATTCAACTTGGATCCCACTTGTAACGGGCACTGCCCAGGCGAAACGAGAACCAGCCCCATTGACGGGGCGGCCGCGCGCGGACCGTTGCCAAAAAGCTCCATTTGAGCCCTTGGCCTAAGAATATCGGTAAGATGGGTTAGACGCCTATGAATCATGTGCCTATTACGTCAAAAAGCGAAAGGTCGCAGTTTTTGCCCTTAAAGGGACCGCAACGGCAGATCCGCGGCGAGCGCGCCCTGGTGGCGGAAATAGCAAACGCGGTCGAATTGTGCTCGTCGTGCACAATATTGTGTTAATCTTATGACAATATTAGAAACAGAAGCCTAAAATGTTTATTTTCTTAATCTTGTGACAATGTTAAAGTGCGAAAATGACCACAATGTTGTAAAAATAATGTTAGCATAATATCAATTATTCAGCAGTTTTAGATATCCAATATTGTGTCAATATTATGACAATATTACGAACAGAAGCATGTTATGTTTGTTGTTCTAACGTTAATTGAATGTTATCATAATAACAATACCGCAGTATCACAGAGATAACATCGTCTCGATATTATTTTAGCAATTTTGTTTTCCTAATATTGTGTCAATATTGTGTCAATATTATAAGCAGAAGCCTATGTTCAGTATTTTTTTTAATAATGCGCCAATGTTAAAACTAACATATTACTGCAATATTGAAAACATAACTCTACGACAGTATTAGTTTACCAATATTCTATAACCAATATTGTGACAACATTGTGACAATCTTGGAATCACCGAGCACCATCTGACGTTGGATTTCTAATGTTGCTAATATTGGTGCAATATTAAAATACTAAGGTTATGTATCCAGTATTGATGGCATATTGTACCAAGATTCTCAGGCCAACCTTTCTGTTGAAATATGCTCACAATCTCGCTAAGGTTGCCACAATATTATTCCGATCTGCCCAAGGTCAAATTTCCGATTGGGAGCTAATGATTTTAACTTCCGCCGCCGCGCCGCGCTGACCGCACCGTGTTTGGCGCAATGCGTGAAGTTGTAGGTGCCGTGCGTTTCACGCTGACTGCGGTGTGTTTGGCGCAATGCGTGAAGTATTCATGCATTCTTGTAGGCGCTATCCGTTTCACGCTGACCGCAATGACCGCACTGTGTTTGATGCAATGCGTGAAGTGTTCTTGCAGTCTTGTAGGCGCTAATATGTGTTACATGCCGACCGCCGCGCCGCGCCGATGGCCTCTCCTTTTCATCTCAAGTCCTCGTCATTATTGCTGTCTGCGCCGCGCCGTTCAAGGCCAAATTACGTGCTTGGTTTCTCTCTTAACTCGACTAATTAAAGGTGCTGTCTTTTCTTTCACTGAAAGACGACAAAATTAAAAATTATTACACTCTCAGGAAATGAGAGATTTTGTCGTTTTTTCTCGTTTGTAATTTTTTTTTCTAAATCCGATATTTTTTTATACCTACATTTAAAAAAATTGCAAAATTTGCCGCCATGGGCTGCGGCCCATGTGGCCACCCCCTTAATCCGGCCCTGCGGGAGAGACAGTGTTGAATGCATTGCGACAGACTAATTAAACAATTACACAGTCCGCAAATTATCGTTCAACGACTTTAAAGTGAGTTTTCCATCCAATTTTTTCAGTTGAACAATATTCGTCGAGTTGGGTCGAAAAATCAATTTTTGAGATTTTTACGAAAAATATCTCTGTGGTCCTTTAAACCTACGGTATTGTTTGAAATTTTCTTCGATGATTCCTCACACGGAGAGGAAAAGCTAGGAGTTTTTTAAGAAATGGCGTAGAGTATTTTTTCTTTTCAAAATTAAAGTAAATCAGAATGCCTGTACGTTCGCAAATTGAGGTACGCGTCCCTGCAATTTCACCGTCGGTATGCATTATAAATTTTCTTTGTTTTTTTAGTTCATGGAGATCTAGTCTTGACTTGTTTTTTCCTCTGTTCACAGTGGAAACATACCTTAGCCCGGTGGAAACACACTGCATGAACATCGATTACCACGTTCCGGATCCAGAAAATAGTACGAAAAATTTCTCCGAGGATCAAATGACACGTCTCAGTAAGTCACCGACCAACTTTTTCCTCTCTGTTGAATGTTGCTTGGTTTGTAGTACCTCCGTAGTAAGGGAAAACGCCCATGAACCTTTGGCTGTTGTCAAATTTATTTTAATGAAATACAGATTTCATGAGAAACTTGTGAATATTTTCCTTTCAACTTTTTAGAGAATTTTATCCGCTATTTTATCTGAATTGACTGAAACTTTCAAGGAGAAATATGTATGAGGATCCTCAAAAATGTGCATTACACTGGGTAAAGTTTGGCAACATTCAAATGTTTGTATGGCGTTTTTCCTTAGCTTATCAGAGTAGGTTCGAAATTTCGAGTCCCGCCACTAATTACTTCACACAACGTTGCTATCGAAGGGAAGTTTCAGATATGAAGACATCGAAGGATGTCGAGAAAGAAATAGAGAGATAAACAAGATAGAAGGCAGAATGAGAAACTCAGAGGCTGGGACTTTCTTCTTTGAAAAATAAGGTGAGGCGGTATGAGATCGACAATAGGATGTTGGTGTTACGGAGGAAGATGTTTAACAACCCTTGCCACAGTAGCAACGGCTGCATCTTTTCAAACTCAAGCTTTTTAAAAGAAAAATTAAAAAAAAGGACACGTACGCATTTAATAAAAATAACTCCTAAGAAAATCGCAAAAATTTTCGTTTTAGGATACCTTTTGGGATACTCATTTAGGTTCGTGAAAAATTTACAAGAAGTAAATTTAAGGAAAAAAGTGTTGAAAAATTTAAATTTTTAAACTTTTTTTTACGGTTGATAATGCTCTTTAATATCTCTCTTCTAGCCTTGTCTCTTCGCTATTTCCTTTCATTTTAGGTTTTTTCGTTATTCTTGAAAATTTGTCCTACCAAGAAGAAAGCGTGACAAAAACGTGAACACATTTTCAAAGCTGACAGTGCTGCAGCATACATTCTAGGACGAACATCTGAAAAACCTCAGTTTTCAAATGATCGTTAAAAACCCACATGCTATCACAAGGGTATGCAAAATAGTTGGGTGTTTCCTCTTCCCGCATTATGAAAGTAATCTTAGAATCTTTAAAGTACTGTGTAGGCAGGAAACCTAGAGTAAGGAATAATCTGTAATTGGATGTATTAAGACATCTGTATTCAAATCAGTAGATTTGCAATGCAAAACCCAAAGCTTTAGTCGCAAGTTCCGATCGGTAAAATTTACATACATTTGTACCAACAGCTTTAGAGATATTATTTTCTTTTGGGGCTAAAGAACCTCTCTGACATCATTACTTTCGGTCTCTGATAAAGAAACAGTTTCAAACGAGTTTACTTAGAGGTAAGCACTAATAACTTCTCGAGGAATGACTCTCATTCAATAAATTCGCGTTAATTTAAATAATTAGTCACTGCACTGAGTGTCACCATCATCGACGTAATATGCACGTTTTAATGGGAGAGGATGGCTAAACTAACGACTTTCGAATATGCTCGATGGGTCAGTTGCGCTAGTCTTGGAATCGTATTTTGATGATTGATTCTTGTAAATTAGCTAAAAATAATAATATCTACCTAAACAGCAATTTTCTACGTTGAATATTAACCGAGATCTCGCGCTTTGAAAAATTTGGTTTGAGATGTCATCCACCGCGATAGTGACGCCCATGGTTTCTTCCACCTCACTTTAATCAGTCAGGAAAACACACATTTGCTCTGGTTACTCAACTTTTAACTTGGATGATAGCAAGATGAAAGAAACCAAGGGTGTCATTAACCGAATTTTTTAAAGCGCGATATCTCGGCTAATAAGCGCAAGTACCTGTTCGAACACTTCTTAATAGTCTTTGCTACTCTGCAAGAATCAAGCATCAAAAAACGAGACTAGTGCAACCGACCCATTTACAACCTAATGTTTGTGCAATTTCACTCATGAAAAGTTCACGCAGTCGGCTGTAACTCTTACGAGCAGCCCACCTATTTACATTTGTCTTGAGAGGTGAAAAAATTGGCAACATGTTTCCTGACGAAGATGCAACATCTCCGATATAATTATGCCCGAATCCTCGGCGTGGAGTGCCGGTCAGAACGTCGCTCCAATGACATAAGGGCGTATCCATATCTTCACATGAGCCGCGGAAAGCAAATATCTATACGGAGCACAGGGCTCACGTGGAAATAGAGATACGCCCTTTTGTCAGAGGAGCGACGAAAATTCATGAATACTCGGAGCAAGCAAGAAGCATTCTGCCGTGCTAAGGAAGAACGCCGTATGAGCCATCAGGCGTTGCCAAATTTCCTTTGATAAAACATGAATTTCCTTATAAATTCATGAATATTTTTCTTCCAATTTCTCAGGAAATTTTGTTCGCAATTTCACCTAAAGATTCTGAAAATTTAAATGAAAAATAATCATGACTTTCCTCAAAAAGAGCATTTTATCGAAGGAAATTTGGCAACTCTCGAATGTTCATACGGCGTTCTTCCTCAGCAAGGCAGCATTGCCCGGCAGATCTCTGGGCTGTGACCCGGGGAGGACGGTCGAAAATTGATTATTTCGGGTTGCGTGTCGCGTCAGGAGCAGCGAATAACCGTTCCTCGAGTGGTGGCCAGCGGTCTGATTGTTTTGTCTCGCTTTGTTCGCTAGATATGGGCAGATCCACCATCGTATTGTTCGGCGTGGCCTTCTTCGTCATATTCATCGCCTTCTGGACCGGCGTCGCTGGATGCTGGAGGAGGTCCCCCGGCAACATCACCGCCACCGCCATATTAATACTCCTAGCATGTAAGTATCCTTCCTTTTGGTTTGGATGGCAACAGTGCTTCCATTCTCTGACCGTCGCAAAAGTTTCGGAATTCGGAACTTTTTTGTTTCAATTTATCCCATTCCATAGCCGTGAAAAGTTCCGAAATTTTTTTTCGAATTTTTCAAAAGTTCTGAGAAACTTCAGAAAGATGCAAAAGATCCGGCACCTTTCGGGAAGTCCTAAAGTTCCAAGAAACTTCCGAAAAATGCAAAAGATCCGGAACCACTCGGGAATTCCAAAAGTTCCGGGAAAAATTCAGGAAAATCTCAAAAGTTCCGAAATTCGGAATTAGTTCCGCGGGAAATGGGAGCACCAGATGGCAATGTCATTTTACGAAAAATTAATGCGTAGTGGCAATAAAAATTATTTTATTTATCATGATTACAAGGACCTGAAAAATTGGGAAGCGCCGGGATTCATCAGATCAGAGTATGGAAAACTGTCTGGAAATCCAGGGAATCAGTAAAAAAAATGGACAGCAATCCATCCAGTTGTTTTTCTTGTGCTTCGTTAAAGTCTCTAGAGTAAAAGCCACTCCTTTCATACTCAGATATTGCACGGAATCAATGAATTTTAATAAGTTCTATTACTTGCATACCACCTAGTATTGCATGGGAAGTATTTAGACTGCTATAATCCACTTCCCACCTTGTATATATATTTGAGAATCACAAGCAAATCGCACTCACGAATTTATGATATTATTAAGAAAATGGTGTCCACGTCTCCATATTCGAGTCACGCATAGGTGGACTACCGGCTCAGCAAAAAAAAAAAAAAAAAAAAAATTCATACTTACAAAAATGTATAGTTTTTTTGCAGCAGTTCCCTGAAAAGTGACCCTTTTCCACAGCGGAACTTCAAGTAATTGATTTTCATCAACTTCGTGTTCCGTTATTTGTTATTCAGGTTTACTTAGCGCCGGAGCAATGGGATTCTGGCACGGTGTCGAATACTACGAATTAGAAAGGGTGGTCGGAGAGGAATATTACCAACAATGGAGTCCCGTAAGTAGCTTATTCTTACTGCGAGGCGCTCAAAAAAAACCGGCCTCTCTCTGTTTTCCAAATATTCATTCCAAGTCCAACGCATGCAACTTTCATTTATACCAAAAGCAGCTTTTTGTTCGGACCGTCGTCGTCTGTCCAGTCCTGACGATTGAAGAAAAAATTTCTCAAGGCTCTTCTAGCATTGCCAAATTTCCTATAGTAAAAGATTAATCTTCTAGAATTTGTTAGAATTTTTTTCTCAAAGTTTTGTGAGATTTTCATCGAATTTCAATCTAGTGCCCTTAAAAATTTCAAAATTCAAATTTCTCAAATTTTTAGAAATTTACTTCAAAAAATTTATTTTATCGAAGGAAATTTGGCAACATTTGAATGCACGTACGGCGTTTATTCTTAAAGCAGTGGAGAATGTAATGAGAAGCGTTGCAAAAACGGCCGCAAATAAGGGAAAAAATCTGAAATTATGAAACGGAATTCACTTTCGTTGTCTGCATTAACATTTTTCCTTGATAAGTATGTTTGATTTATGTAACAAACGAAAAGTTTCCTCGTCATGCGTCAGTGAAAGAATTTCTTAGCCTCTTAACCATCAGAAAAAAAGTCTACTTTTCTAAATCCAGCCGCCGTACTTTCATTATTGATACCGAAAGTCGTTTTATCTCTATTTCTCAGCCGTTGTCTTGATTTGTATTGCTATAAATTTCCGATCATGTTTTACTTTTCAATAAATGGATTTCCTTTTGCAAAGAGGAACCAATAGCATTCCAGTGTAGCTAGTTTTGTGCAACTTACATTCTTTGCGATAAGATTACTGAATTCATGCAAAAAATTAAATTTACAAAGTCAAAAAAGTTGTAGAATCTCAACAACGTTGGAATGCTCTTGATGGTTCCTTTTTGCAAGATGCAATTCAAATAGTCCTCGTAACTTCACTTTATTGTACATCCAAAACGAATAAAATACTCTTGATTCAATCGGACTTTTTGCTTGAAATAAATAGAAATCCGCTTAAATCAAGAGGCTCTGCTTTTCGATTGAAGGAAAAATTGGATTGAATGAAGAGTATTTTTTTCTTGTCAATGTTTTAAAAGTCAGGACTCTAGATCTAAGCGACTTTCTTTCCCAGTGATAAATCGAGTGGGCCCTGTGTAAAGAGTAGAGCGAATGTGACAAAAATCAAAATTTAGGGAGTTAAAGATCTCACAGTAATGATACCCTTTAAAGGAATTTTTAAACTTTTCACGTGATTTTGTATTGCAACTTTAAATGTTTGCAGGAGTTGAAAACACACACGAAATCATGGTACGATTGGTCGTTCTACATGGCGTGGACTGGAGTTGGTTTTTCGTTAGTATCTGCGATTTTATTCTCAGGAGCAGCCATTTGTTTGCGAGGCGAGCGAGAACGAGAAGAAGCTCTTAACATGCAGTATTTGATGCCAGGTGAGTCTCATTCTTATTGCGATTACATGGTAAAACAGGTGAGATTGTATCGATATCGAGTGGTTCAACATGTAACCATAGCCTCAAAAGTCAATTTAGAAATCTGAGGGAATGGGTTTTTTGCGATAGGTTTTTGATTCTTATGAGTACAAATGAGGGGCTCAGAGGACAAGGCGCATAGGTGCAGTTTTTGAAAATGTTGAGGTATTAATGATTTCAAGTAAAACTAGTCTTAATGTAAATGTGAAAAATTTGCTCCCAATTACCAATTTTTACGCATTAAAAAGTTAGTTTGAAGTTTTTTTCCGCCATTAGGATCCATGTAATTTCGAAACTTCAAGCACGTATTTCTCGAAATAGCAAAAACTGCATTTATGCGCCTTTTCCTCCAAGCCCTTCAAATTGGCAATGAAAAGTGAAGTTGTAAGGAATCCTCTCATTTTCAGTTTTTTTAACTTAAATCCTAAAATTTTTGTCTGAGGTTATATTCTCTTATTTTGAACCAAATTAGCATCGAACCCTTATCGTTGCTGCCGCGTCGAAGTTGTGTTTGTTGCCTGTCCGACTAATTGAAGGGGCTTTTCTTACTGAAAAGGCGGGCATCCATACGGGCCTTTTTTGCCACTAAAATTCTAAGAGCTTTAACAAGTTTCTATGAGCTAAGATTACTTCTCTGCGTCATTACTTCAACACCCTGGCTTTGATTTTTGGACAAATCATATCGACGGTGTAAGTCGGCCATCACATAACTCGGTTTGCGACGTCGCAGACTTCCTGTCATACTTTATTTTTTGAACGGAAAACTACTCTACGACAATCCTTTAAAACTGCCGTGATTTTTCTTCTCTGTGCGAAGAAAATTCTGCAAAAACTTCAAGGAATGATTTCGATTTGTTCTCCTTTAAAAAATTAACATAGAGGCGGAGATTTTCAGACACCGCAAACGAGTTATGTGATTGCCGACTTACACCGTCGATATAGCTTTTCGTTTATCTATAAACTGAAATCATCAAATACGATTCTGCCATGGAACCAGCAAAATGGAGAATTAGCGAGAAATTTTTTATGACTGCATCTGAGAGTGCCAAATGAGCTGTGTGCACAGTTTTTTTCGTAATTTTTTCTGATTCGGGAAATAGTAGAAAAACAAATTTAAAAAATGGCAAATCTGCCACCTCGAGATTTCATAAAGCGGCATTATCCATTTTAAAACATGTATTTCAGCAGATTTTAGTGGTAATTTGGTCATATTTCCTCCATTGATTGTTCATTTTAGAAATGAAGGCTGTTTCCATGTTCAGTTCCCTCGGTAGTTTCTTCTTCCTAAGTATGAACTTCACACAGTTTCAGACACCTGCAAATTCTCCATCGCTGCGACCCATGGCCAGAAAATTTCCATTTGTTAGCCTTTCCGTACATTTTAATGCATTTGCCTCTCCGTGTACTCGTATTTTGAATTGAATCGGTGAGTTCGATAACACACCAACTCGGGTTTTTTTCTACCAGTATTTTCACTTTTTTATGGTTTAGTAACATCGTATGGTTTATATGGATAGAAGCATCTGCACGCAAAAGGAAATTTCGAAATTGCAATCGGAAGTGCTCGAAACAGCGACGGGAAAAGGGAAAAATCGAAGTATTTCATCGGAAATACCAATTTTCGGCCATTTCAAGAGAAACGGGTGACCATCCGATTTTGCGGTTTTCTTTTTTCGGTTCAGTATACCTTGTACCAACAAGTTATATAAATATTCAAGCGTTATTCAGGTTACAAATATATTCATTTTTCAGGGCAGATTATGAAAAATCAGTATCTGAAAGTCGGTGAGAACGAAAACACACCAACTCGGAAATTTTTGAACGCTTGATTCTCTGTCATCAAACATGGTGTATCGATTTCAACTTGGTGCTTCTCAAAGTCTCTAAGTACTTGTCCTTTGGCACCAAAAAGGTGTTTCTTAAACTAACTTCTTCGCCCGCTACGCGGTTTTAGGTGTTTCCTGAACAATTTTTATTTTCCGAGTAGGTGTGTATTCGAACCCACTGATTCAATTCTTTGCCCTTCCACTTGCTATAATCAGACCGTACTTCTTGTGTTTTCAGTTTACCCGCAGAAGCAACAATACGCCTATGCTGGCTATCCGGCCCCTGCCGCCTACCCTGGCCCATACTACCATGGTTCACAATATGGACCTTACAACTACTAGACGCCATCATACCGCAAAATCAACGAACCCTCACGAAAACCAGAGGCTTAAACCGCGCCTTTGGCTAACTCTCATAACATCATCCTCAAAAAGAAAGTCGTAATTCTCACACGTTTTCCGTTTCGATAAGAATCAAACAGGAATTGTTAAAATCACCAAGCAATATTATTGCAGGTCGTGGTCGACTTTTTTAAATTTAGTCATTTTTATAATTTTCTGTAAGTTTTAACCGGGTTTTTCGTAAACCCGTGAAATCTGCTTGGATTCAGCAATTTTTTCTTAAAAGAAAATCGATCATGTTATTGAGATTTTCAAACAATGTTGACTTTGAACTCGAGACTAAAACTAAAGTCAACATAAAATCTTATATTCGTTGTACAGAATTGTCTAATAAGTAAATTAAGAAAGCCTGAAATCGTTGAAGCCGGATGAATCGTACAAAATGCTTCGTAAACTTAAACTATACCTTCAAGAACCGTCAGGTGAAGTGAATATCCATCAATTTTACATCACGCTATAGATTCTTATCAGGCTTTTTGTGAGAATTATTATTATCTTTTTTCGGTGTTTTTATTGTGCGACATAGAAGCAAATGCATCATGTGATATTTTTCCTCGTGCTCGTGAATTTGAACTGTAATCAAGAGAAGACTCCGTCAAAACAATATGAGTATCGAAGGTCTTTTGTAAAGCTCAGAATACATTTCAAAATAAACATGGAAGAAAGACATTTCTAAAGTAAACAAGGTATATGCAAAAACAAAACAAGAAAAAAATAAAAAGTAAAAATAAAAAGAATCAGTGACCAATTACGCCGTAGCATCTATCCATTTAGATGTTTTATAATTTTAATTAATGACAACAATCTCCATTGACTTGACGAAGGATGTGATATGTACATCAACAAAAGAAAGAGCAAAAGTCAATCGCTTATTTGGATACAATATTTGACTGATTTTGTGTATTGCGTGTTTACCATATCGTCCAATTGTCTTCTTTGGATTTCATTTTCGACTCTTAATGTACCATATATTTCTAAATAGGTTGGCCTTCGATAAAATATCCAAAAAATGTAAGATCTAATGGTGCTGTTCAAGTATGTTCAAAGATGCTTTTTTTAAAAAGTAAATGTAATTGCTTTGTTTTATAATTTGCGGGACACGTTTCCACACTGGAAAAGAGATACTTAATTTGGGCAGGATTGTTCTGTTTGTATGGTGTGTGATGTATTTTAAAACAAGCATCAATAGAACCCTCCCGTGGCAGCTGAGGACGCAGCAATGTTATATACGGTGCAGTTACTAGGAGTTTAAACTTAATTGCGATGAAGCACATAAGTAATGAAAAATGGGTAAAATCGCGCTGATGAGATTTTCATCCCGCAAGACCTGAAATTGAACGAGTCCTCTACAAAATATTATGAACGTGTAATCTATCATTACTGTACGATATTACAGTGATGATGAGGTAATCTCCGCCCAAAATTCGAGATGATAATTAGAGAGAGGTATATGCCATTAAAATACGTATTAGTTTCGACCTCTCGAACGCCACAAGCAAGCTGGTCCCGCTGCACGAAGGGTCCTAAAAAACGGTAACCTTTGTCAAACCCTTAGGTTGTGAATATACCGCAGTTTTTTCTATGCATCAGAAATGTGTACATACTTTTGTAAATTTTTAATTTTAATCATCAATTTACGATAAGTTCTCTGTTTATTAATGCTCAATTTTATAAGACTTTCCTCTTTAATCTCTCTTCTTTTTATTATTTATTTTATTCTAGTTTTCTTCGACCTGATCAGATATTTCAAGCAGCGTTTACATAGAGCCATTTTCAGGTTCATTTGAAATCCTTCCGATTCACCCAACTTTTAGTTTACTCGTTACCCCGTGATGTAAAAGTATATGAAATGGACGCAAGGAGGTTCGAATCATGCTCGCAAAGAATCACCTAACACGCAAAATCTAGTGTTTGCAAAAAACACTATATTCTAGACTCATTATTCGATTCATATTTCATAAATCCAATTCATATTTTCAATCACAATAACCATTATTTTTTGAAGTCTTGCGCGAAGTTTTTTTTTAAAAAAAGGCTTATTACAAAATGATCTGAAGTGGCTCCATCAAATCCCCCTCCTTTAATTTTTTGTAAATATTGTTCCAGTCGGAGGCAATTAAACATCACAATTCAGTAGGCATTTCATTTTGGTGGACAGCATTGATCACATTTATTTACGCTTCTCCCCTATTCAAGAAAACTTTTAAAACAAGAAGCGAATTTATTCCGTCCTGAATTCTTAGATGAGAGGAGTTCCACACTTCGTGGAGCGACATCTAAGTATGCGAATAAAATTCTCCTTTTTAAGTCAGCCAAAATTTGAAGTACCTACTGCTCTCCGATTCGATCAAACTTTCTATTTGATAACCTTATTTATTTTAAACAAAATAGACTTGATGTTTCTTTTTCGAGTGATATTTTCCCGTGTTTTATGGTTAAGTAACTTTAGATAACGAATTGTAAATTACAGATATATATTGTACAGATTTTGTAAAAAATTCTTTAAATGCGAGGAAATTTTACAGTAGCGAAGTATCAATCTACCTTCTACTCTTTAATGTAACTGATGCAACAAGAAAGTTTTGAATTAGACTTTGTTTTGACAACGATTTTAACAAATATTCCAGTCACTTTGTGTTAGGAATTTTCTGTAATAAAAATGTGTTTTCTCGCCATCAGCCAGCCTCTTTGCAGTTTTTGAAATCCCTTCAAATCATCTAGTTACACAAGTTTCAGAAAGTATTTTTTTCTCTCTTAAAGACCAAGGCATTGTGAAGCAGTAACCTGTTGTGCCGTGCTGAGGAAAAATGCCGTATGAACATTCGGGAGTTGCCAAATTTCCCCCGATGAAATGTTTATTTTTGAGTAAATTCATGAATATTTTTCCTTGAAATTTAGGTAAAATTGCGAACAAAATTACCTGAAAAATTGGAAGAAAAATATTTATAAATCTTCCCAAAAATTCGTGATTTATCAAAAGAAATTTGGCAACGCCTGGAGGTTGATACGACGTTCTTCCTTAGCACGGCAGTGTTATAACATTACCTTGAAAGTTCACTCACCTCGCATAATAGATCTTGGGCTTCTTTTTTTCATGGCACAACCCGTTGGTTCTTTAACCCTTACTCTTCTGTCAATAAATTCATATCTAGGTATGACTTATTTGGTACTTGACCTATTTGCTATATTTTTTGCTCACAGGCTGTTAATAAGTATACCACTGACATCAGGCCCGCCACAAGGGGGGGGATACTGGGCCCTTGGTACCGGGGCCCGGGCCCTGGAGGGGCCCGTGACGCAGGTGACAAACCACTACGAATTCATGTGTAACCCTTGTCTCGTAGGGAAAAGTGAAAAAATTACCCTAAAAATTCCGCAAAAGGTGAATAAAGTTTCAAAAACACGCTAGGGCACTATAAAATTTTTCTTACTTTTTTAGAGATTTCTGTCTATTTTCAAGATTTTGAGTATATGTAGAATGATATTTTTAGTAACTGCGTTTCATTTTCTTTCGTTGTCGGATGCTAAGAGGCTCCTGTCTGGGCATCCTCAACTTCAATGGCTCAACTCCCTTACCATAGACGTACGAAAGGGGAGTCCAGGGGGGCCCGGCTCCCCCTAGAATTGTAAAGTATCATCTGCCCCCCTCAAAAATAAATTTATAGATGTTTTGAATGCAACAATTTGAAAGTATTTGGTGCTGAAAGTAAAAAAAAAAGATAATTATTCTGCAGAAATTGATGGAAAATCTCCATCATAAGAGCTTCTAAATGCGTCCAAATAGATTTAAATTTTCAAAAATTTCCCAGGGGAGGCCCCCCGGACCCCCCTCTGTGCTAAGGGCCCAGGCCAGAAAACTGGTACCAGGGCTCGAGATGGGATGTGGCGGGCCTGACTGACATAATGCTCTTGTTCTACTAAAAAATTATATGCTGAAACATATCCTATGGGTCAAGTTAATACTTTTTTTCTCATTGAGTTTCTTCCCCAACCAGTGCCCCCCGTTGAAGCTACTGCGCCCAAATTGGAGGGAAAATCGTAGTTTTTTCTTAAATCTTTGGACCACTATGACAGGTGAAAAACTTAGATAGTCTAGAAATTCGTACAGTAGAAGTAGGTCGCAATGTGTCGGTGGAATACTTGATAGCATAATGTGAACCACAAAATTCTAGTAACCAGGTTAATGACCTCAGTGATCAGCTAAAAGGAGAGTAAAGGGCAATAAAGGAGCTTGGCAGCAAGACACATAAGTGCAGTTTTTGAGAAAAATTGAGATATTAATGATTTCAACTGAGACTAGTCTTAAAATATACTCTGCGAAAAATTAGCTCCCAAATTTCAATTTTTAAACATCAAAAAGTCAGTTAGAACTTTCTTTCCGTCATATGGATCTATGTAATTTCAAACACGTATTTCTCGAAATAGTAAAAACTGCACTTATGCGCCTTGTCCTCCAAGCCCCTTAAGTAGTGAAAGTTTCGTAACATTAAGTGCAGTTAAAGTCATCTTGCTATCACCTAATTAATTATTGTGGTAGCTAGACACTCTGTCCAATTTTTTTGACCCGATACCTAGTTTGGCCAACCAATTTAATCCAAGTTATACTTTGGCTGCGATGCTCATGTAGCCCTTTAAGCACCGCTACAAATAAGACAATCGGAGCCAACACAAAATGGAAATAGAGTGAAAGAAAGGACTCGCTTTGATGAAGGCGCAGAGATACAACTATTCGTGCTTGATGGATGTCCGTGTTGTATCTGCAAAATTGAAGGCGCGATGGCGCGAGGCGTGAACTCGCGATGCTCCGCTCTACGCTGTCAATGAGGCGTCGCTTAGATTTGGGAGAAAAGGTAGAAAACAAGGCCCGATCACATCTCTTATCTTCGGCTGTTTTGCTAACGTAGCTCTTGGAATAAAATAAGCTCTTGAAGCACCCCTACAAATAAGACAAATGGAACCAACGCAACATGGAAATGGAGCAAGGAAAAGGACATGCGCTGATGACGGCGCAGAGATACAACTATTCCTGCTTGATGGATGTCCGTGTTGTATCTGCAAAATTGAAGGTGCTACTGCGTGAGGCGTGAGCTCGCGATGTCTCGATCTCTAGACTGCCAAATGAACTGTCGCTTTGGTTCGGGAGAAAAGTTTCAAAAAACCAGACCCAAAAACTTCTCTCCTATCTTCGGCTGTGTTGATGTTTGATTTTTTCCCTCTTCTTTTTCAATTTAATGTCTTATTCTTTTTTAAGGATGTATTTTTAGTCCTACATCTTTTCGGATTTGCGGGGCCCATAAAACCCGCGGGGTACGCGCTTTCAGAGATCCTTGGGTCAGTTAGACCCGGCTTGGGAATCTAAGGATTACATTCTATTATTTAGCGAAATCTCAGCACCTATACCATTACTTGCAACTTGACTGAGTAAACTATTGGTTCACGCAGTATTGTACAAAAATCTATCGGACCATGAAAACGTTGGACTAAACAAAATTGGGTAAAGTGTCTGGCCACCGTTTTTGTCCATGTTGATGTATGATGTAACAACGGGCAGCGCATCAATACCACGCTGTAAACATAAACTAAAAGGCAGAAAGAGAGGAGGGCGGGTACAAAATTATATTTTCTAACTTTAAGTTTTTGTTGTGACACCAATAATAATGCTAATGGTATGTGCTCTCAAAATTTTGCAAAAGGGTTCAGACGGAAATAGCTTCGAAGTGCTTACTAGAGTCAAATTAAAAGATCATCAAAAAAAATCGAATTAACCAAGATAGAATACACGTGTAATGTGTGCGCTACGTATTACACCTGTTCACACCAAAGAGTGTTATGTTACAAATTGGCAAATCCCACAGTTATGAAACATGTATTAATGAAATAAACCCTTGCACGGAGCATGCAATCTCGGTGCAAGATATTGTTCATTCTTAGCTTTTGAAGGCGCATTTTATATAGTCGCTTCCCATTTCTTTCGTCGCAGCTCACATGGTGATAAAAATTTGGAATCTAAAGTGTTGTGTCATAGTTTTTAAAGAAGACTTCAGGAGAAAGAGCTGTCTCGAATATGTCTGCTGCATTTGAACCGCGCAAATTACTGATCGTTGGCACTTAAAAGAAACTCGCTCATGTCTAGAAACGCACGCACAAATGCCAGGTGCGACGAATGATTTGTTTTCAATTTTATGGCCACTTCGAGGCGACATGCAGCCTCCTTATATACCAGCGTTGACCGTCCAGATATTTTTTACGGCCTATCGGTATTGCCAAATGTGGCATCAGGAATGTCTCATTTCCATGTGGAAAATTGAGGGAAATTACTAAATTTCAGCTGCTCTTACAGCCCTGTAATCATTCGAGCTCTCGAGCATTGTTATTTTTGAGCGCTTTGAGCCCATAATGTCTGAGTATATCATGGTTCTTCGGTCTCCCAACAACAGACTGTGCTGTGCTTGTGGCTAGTCGAAAGTTAAAATTTGCTCGTTCCGATAGCTAGTTCCGAAACATCAATAATTTTAACCAGTTCATCCGTAAGTGCGTTACCCTAGTTGCTGTTGAATTTTTCAGTGAAGCGATTATTGGATTTTGAGTCTAGACGGGAATCTGTCTCGTGTTTTCCCCTACACGGAGAGGAATTTCAATACAAAAGTTTGGTTAATACGGGAAGTGATTCTTTGCTCGCGTTTCATGCTGATTAAAAGTTAGAGGTGCCTCTTAATTTTCTTGTAATATTCAATTTTAAGCATATGGACTGCATTTTGACATCAGGAACTACAATCTCTAGCTCAGTTTACAAACAGCGTATATACTATTTGTTTCCTTGCGCACATAAGTGTCTTTATGGGTGAGGCAGGAATTGTACTTCCTACTTGCAAAATGTAGCTCATATGGTTAAAGTATTTTTTTTTTCGTGGACGGTCATATACATCGACGGTGAAATGCCTATACCATGCACGTCGATTTTGGGGTTTCAAAATCTCCTCTTCTTGTTTATATTTTTAATGGTAAAAAAACAGCACCAATACATCTAGAGACTCAAAACTGATATCTTCTTAGTCTACAAATCACCGAGGAAAGTCAACACTCAGATTCGTCTAAAGCTGACTGATGAACAAGAGTTGAGCGATTGGTTTCGCAAACCTAACCTTATTTGCAAAATCTCGCCCAGCGGAGTGCTTGCCCTGAAGCTTATCAGTCATCATTGGTTGAATTTAATTTTGATATTTATGTTCAACAGGTTGCTCATCAATCACCATTAGACGTAAATCAGAAGTGGCGTTGACCTGTGAGCTTATTATTTGCCTCATCCGAGTATATTGCTTGAATTGTTAGTGTGAAGTCTCTAAAATGTATTGGATCTGAGGACGAATCCATGCCATACCTTTGAATTTTCACAGAATATCCAGTAGACAGAGTAGAAAATCACGGAAGTTTCCGGAATACGATGTCGAATAGTTTCCAAAAAAAAAAAAAAATAAAGTATGACAGGAGGTCTGCAATGCCCGGGATCATTGCCGGATCCAGCAAGTTGCCAACATTGTCTTTTTTCCGTTTAAACCTATGGAAATGTATCGATTCTTGGAGGGGCCAGGTGCTCCGACAAGAATCGATTGTTTAACGTAGGTTTAAATGGAGGAAATCCGGCGTTGCCAAATTGCTGGATCCGCCTCTGCCCGGGATACATGGTTTGGTCATTTCACCGTCGATATTGCTTCAGTCCAAATTAGCCGGAATGTGTTATAGTGTGCTCTAATATGCGGTCAACCTGGAACCGCCTGGACAATTCCGATATATCAGTGCGTTATCGAAGTCACAAACTTCCGGAGCCGTTGCCCGAAACTTCAACAAAATCAGTGGTTTGGATGAGAACTTGACGAGCCTACAACCGCGCTAGTACTACGCGAAAGAATCACGTCCAAAACTCCTGAGTGCCCGACTGACGTCACCGCAAAGATGGCCGACCAACTTTACTTCCACCTCGCCGATAACGACTGGGGGACTTTTGTCCAGCGTATGGCTCAATACTTTGCGGTCAACAATATACCGTCCGAAAAATGGGTTGCAGAGCTACTGACCAAAATAGACGGCGAGGCCCACAAACTGATCCGGAGTCTTGCGATCCCACGGAAACCGAAGGATCTCCCCTACGACGAACTCGTGAGGCTCGTGTCAAGTACTGTGCAACCCAACAAACCTTCCAAGTTCAGCGAGAGAATGAAGTTCTCTAGAACAATGCAGTATCCGTGGGAGTCCGTTGCGTCCTACGTTACGCGACTAAAGAAAAACTGTATGAAATGCAAGTTTCCCGACCTGGACACGACGCTGAGGGACCAATTCGTGGCTGGAATCCGCGACGAAGACACTCAGGGTGACCTCATGAAACAGAAGGACTTGACCTTCCAAGATGCAGTCGATATTGCGCTATCGCGGGAAAAAGCAGCGTCGGAAGTTGAAGGTGAAGGGCGCGGGAGGGGAAGAGGAAGAGGTAGGGGGTTTCACGGCACATATAGCAAACAGAGTCGTTCCCGGAGGCGGATTGGGCTCTTGACCAGTGAGGGCATATTCCCTTGTGACACAGAAACGATTTATGATCATGAAGGTAATGCGTTTGCTGACATGTTGAAATTTAGGACGCGAGATGGGATGAATTGGATGAGAGATCACTTGGTTCCTAGCGGTGGGGTTTCTGAGGGAGGTACGTCTGGTGAGCGCGGTGAGTATGGTGAGAGATTTAAGTCCAGTGAGAGAGGTGAATATGGTGAGAGATTCAGGTTTAGTAAGAGAGGTCGGTTTAGGAGGAGAGATAAATTTCGTGAGAGGGGTGGGTTTTTTAGGGGAAGTAAGTTTCATAGGATATGTTGGTTTTTCGTAAAACTTCTTGTTGCGCGTTTTTGTACGTTTATTATATGGCTTTTTCGAAGATATGTACAAATATAATCGGTCTATTGGAATCAAGTTGTGATTAGAACGACTCGACAGGTCAAACAGCTTTTAATAATTTCCGCGCATTTCTATTTACAGCCCATAAGTCTTTCTGGAATGTTACTTGGCGATGGTATCAACGTTTTCGCCCTGTTGATCGTTGAAATATAATTGGTCAAATAAGACTCCCTAGACGATTTATTCTTTTTGAACCATGACCAATATTTACCCATGCTAACACGATGAGTGTAACATTAACCGAGTGCATTTCGATTTCGATTTTTTTTTTTTTGCTTTCTTGGTAATTTAATATTGGGTTATTTAGATACTATTTAGTATTTATTTAATAGAGCCGTAAAAATACTGTAAACTTCTCCAACTGAAAATTAGAGATAATTTTCTCTTAATTTTAGTCTTGACCCTCAATCCAACTTTTGTGACTTTAATAAATTGTGTCTTCTATTTTTGTAATTTTATAAATGGGGTACCTTTTATTTCTCCCGTTCTAAAATTTAGTAAATACTTAAATTTGGATCAAAATGTCCCATATATTATGGTCATATATGAAGAATCTTTCAAAGCAAAAACCTGCATGTTTATGGTTGCAGCGTAAATTAGTTAAAAAAAAAAAAAAAAAAAAAAAAAAAAAAAAAAAAAAAACATATTGACAGTGTAAGTCCGCAACCACGTATCTCGGTTTGAGACGTCGCTGACTTCCTGTCATACTTTTTTTTTAGACGGAAAACTACCCAAGGGCAATTTTTTAAAACTGCCGTGATTTTTCTTATTTGCGCGGAGAAAATTATGCAAAAACTTCAAGGAATGATGCCAATTTGTTCTCTTTTTAAAAAATAATACAGGGACGAAGATTTTCAAACACCGCAAACGAGATGCGTGATTGCGGACTTACGCCGTCGATATACATATGCATGTCAATGGAAGAAATGGAACCAAGTACAGAGACAAGAGACCCTCCACTAGTATCTTGGCCATGGTGGAAGCTTTTACTTTCGGGACTTCAGCATTCTACTGTTGACTTACCTACATGGTTGATGTTCAACAACGTGTTGGCAGTTTCGTTTTGCAAACAAGCCGAAAATGGCCAAACGTTTGGGAAAGTTGTTTGGCTCAGGACGTCATCCGAAGTTCATCATCGACCATGTAGGTAAGTCAACAGCCGAAAATAGGGTGATGACTGTTGCTCCCTAATAATTGTCCATAAGGAATTGTTGAAACCCCGAAAGTAAAAGCTTCCACCTGTCGCTAGGAGGCCAGTGGAGGGTCTAATAGACGCGGCAAATTTGAATTATCGCGTTCGAGTTACAGGTTTTTGAAGGTTCACCGTAATTTTCCGCTAGTTTCAACAGTAGAGATATATTGAATCGAGCACAATGCAGTATAAAAAGATAATACTTTTAAAAATTATAAAAATCTTCGATGGAGGGAAGATGCTTCTCTAAGAGGGTTATTCAAAATCGGCGATTTTACCCTACGCTTGGATTTTGCCCGGAGTTGGATATGTTGTTCCCTATCACAAGACACGCCTTTTTCCGGCATTGGCAAGTTCACCCGAAATTTTTCCCGCGCGCTACAGCGTTGCCAAGTTGAAAACAGGCAAATTCCGTAAGTGGCATCAAAATTGAGCTATGAAGTTGCGGTTTTAACGAAAATTCTCTAAAAATTACGCACTTTTAGGAAATGACCATGTTTTTAATGTCGCATTAATTTTAACATGCATTATTGCCAAATTTCCGATTTTTAAATTCGACACATGTTACATATCCGCAAATACCCAAAAAGGCTATCTTCAAATTTGAATAAAAAGTTGTCTAATCGATAGTTCGTTTGATTTCGCATCCATCGATATATTATAGCTCGCTGGGAAACTTTTGGTTCGCGAGATATCATCATTTTTGTGAACAGCTTTATGGAGCGACGACGCTTTTTGAGTCCGGGCGGATAGAAATTTTAGCCTCCTAAAACACCGGGTAGCATTAATTCCATGGTTTCCTATGTAATTTTTGGCGCTAAATCCGAATTTGACCATTTCATACAAAAATTGTCACCAAGATGTTGCCAAATTTGGCAAAAATTGCTTAAAATCGGCCTTTTTGGCGGATTATAGCCTGCGACTTGCCAGGAGTTGATCAGACGACAAAATTGGTTATTTCCGCAGTTAAAACTCGTTAAACTATCTACAAGCTGAGTCAAATTCTTTCTGCTCACGGTAAAATTAAACGCGCGACAAGCAGCAAACTGAAAAAAAGACACCAAAATTGGCGCTTTTTGCGGTTTTTGTCGTAAGTTTCTTGTTTTCCGATTAAGAGAATGTTTCTTGACTAAACTAATGAACAACATGAGCAGAATTTAATAAAATTGAACAATAAAATAAGATCGAACATATTCCAATGTTGCCAAGCTTAAACAAAATACCTTAATTTTCGCTGGTTTTTTCGATATTATTGTCCTATATTCTTTGTTCACCTCTTATTTTTAAATTTTATAAATGTATCTCTCTTGCAAAATAATACACTTCTGTAGAATAATTTAATTTTCAACTTAGATATATACTAATAACTAGGGTATTTAGTTCAGAGAGGAAAAATTCATAAAATAGTGAGTTTTATCAAATCGTGTCAATAAACCACATTTTGAAACAATAATGGAAAATTTTCTGCTAAAAATTAAAGAATAAAATGTACTCCTCAGACTGACTTCATTAAAACAAGACAAGACGCATTGCAATATTGCCAAAATTACGTACAAATCGTTGAATTTTGGCGGTATTTGACCGTTATTATTCATTACCCTATATTTAGTATACAATTTTATTTTATAATTCTGAGATAATGGAGTTTAATAGAAAAAAGTAACGACACCAAACTGAAGAAGACGCCCAGGAAAGGACAATAAGGGGCTTAAAAAGGAACAAGGGCGCTCCAAATTACCGAGGACCTGTGGGTGGACAAGGGACTATGGCGGTTAGGCGTCGCGGGACCCGAGAGACCGCTGTTAAAGCGGCTCTTTATCTATATATGTAACAATACAATAGTTTGTCGTTACACTCGGCGTAATTCAGATTTTCCTAAGAAACATTCTCTTAATCGGAGAACAAGAAACTTACGACAAAAACCGCAAAAAGCGCCAATTTTGGTGTCTTTTTTTCAGTTTGCTGCTTGTCGCGCGTTTAATTTTACCGTGAGCAGAAAGAATTTGACTCAGCTTGTAGATAGTTTAACGAGTTTTAACTGCGGAAATAACCAATTTTGTCGTCTGATCAACTCCTGGCAAGTCGCAGGCTATAATCCGCCAAAAAGGCCGATTTTAAGCAATTTTTGCCAAATTTGGCAACATCTTGGTGACAATTTTTGTATGAAATGGTCAAATTCGGATTTAGCGCCAAAAATTACATAGGAAACCATGGAATTAATGCTACCCGGTGTTTTAGGAGGCTAAAATTTCTATCCGCCCGGACTCAAAAAGCGTCGTCGCTCCATAAAGCTGTTCACAAAAATGATGATATCTCGCGAACCAAAAGTTTCCCAGCGAGCTATAATATATCGATGGATGCGAAATCGAACGAACTATCGATTAGACAACTTTTTATTCAAATTTGAAGATAGCCTTTTTGGGTATTTGCGGATATGTAACATGTGTCGAATTTAAAAATCGGAAATTTGGCAATAATGCATGTTAAAATTAATGCGACATTAAAAACATGGTCATTTCCTAAAAGTGCGTAATTTTTAGAGAATTTTCGTTAAAACCGCAACTTCATAGCTCAATTTTGATGCCACTTACGGAATTTGCCTGTTTTCAACTTGGCAACGCTGTAGCGCGCGGGAAAAATTTCGGGTGAACTTGCCAATGCCGGAAAAAGGCGTGTCTTGTGATAGGGAACAACATATCCAACTCCGGGCAAAATCCAAGCGTAGGGTAAAATCGCCGATTTTGAATAACCCTCTTTCCACTTAAAATTAGGTACGAACTTTTATTTGAGCATCAACATTCATCGGTCTATTTTGGCGACCTCATTTTATTCTGACTGTAATTCTTAATTTTACATGCACATTGTCCTACTTCCTTAAAATTCCATTGAGCTCACGTTCTTACATAAAACTATATTTCGGACATACCAAGTTTATGAATATATTTCTGATAAAGTACTTACCTGGAATTTTACGCAAAAATCATTCAACAGGGTTTCCAACTTCTAAAATGGCAAAACATGTTTGAAGAACCTTCTAGTAAATGCTCCCACGAGTTGATATCACGACAGCAATTGAAAAAAAGTGCAGAGAATTGAATCCAAAAATACAATTTATAATATTCGGCTGTGATACTTTTGGAAATAATTTGAAACTTCTTGAATGAATGGACGTATTAATGCAAAAATCAACCACGAGTGGATAAATCAATTATAACGGAACAATGTAGCTCATAAAACCTTTGTACATAGTCCATTTGATTGAATTAATTTGCACACACTGGAAAAAAAGCACATCGGATCTATAGTCCAAACTCTTAAAAACATCGACAAGAAAAAGTACTCTCGATTCAATCAGAATCTAGCTTAAATCAAGCCCCAAGCCTCCTAATTTAAGCGGATTTCGTTTTGATTCAAGCAAAAATCCGATTGAATCAAGAGTATATTTTCTTGTCAATGTTTTCAAGAGTCTGGACTCTAGATCCAATGTTTTTTTTTCCAGTGCATCCTTCTTTTGAGTGTACGTCTGATTGAAGGTGATTCTAATGGACGCCATATTTTGTGTCAGAACGACATGCGATATATCGCATCGATTGGTTCCATTTATTTAGCTACTCGTCATTTTTCTCGAATTTTGAGATCGTAATTCTAGCTGTTGTGAGGAGACTAAATAATTCACTCACTAATTTTGACAAACAAATTCATCGTAATGAAGGCGTGATTTGGCATGGCAAAATGATGAGTAGCTAAAAAAATTGAGCCAATCGATGCGATGTATCGCATGTCGCTCTGACACAAAATATAGCGTCCATCGAATCACTTATAAGGCGTGAGAATACAACAGGTCATAGCAATACTTTGCTGATAAGCAATGCATTGTGCTGCTGAAGCTGAAAGCGCAAGGAAAAATAAAGTGCCTTCAATATTTTGCTTATGCAATTTTAGCAGCCGTAGAGTTGGTATAGTTGCATCCACGCGTTGTCTTATTCATGCTGCTGAAACGTTTCCGAACTGTGTGTCAATACTCAGAGGAGATTTTGCATCTTTGATCTTTGGTATTTTTGCTGTAAAATGTTGTCGAGGGTGATATTATCAAAATTCCCTTTTGATACCCTGGTAAAAATTGGCGATACGAGCTGCGTTTCAAAATACCATAGGAGTTCTTATAGCCGACTAAAGAAGGCTATTGAAAATCATATAGCTGCATGGCTTTAGAAAGCGGAGCAAATCATATAGCCGGGCTATACGAAGCTATAAAAAAGTATACAGTCGGGCTATAGTTCCTATCGCCGGGCTTTACACTTTATCGCCATAGGCTATAAGAAATTGTGTAGAAATTCGTGTGCTTTGGAAATCATTAAGTTTGATACGGAACTACCTTAATATTTACGAAACACACATTATATTTTCCTTTAAAACATATTTTTTTCATCAATTAAAATGAGATGGTCCATACAGAGTGTGCAAAAATTTCAAAATCATGATTTGAAAAACGCCGACTCCGCGAGATTAAATATCAGAGCCTAACACAAAGCGGAGCGGCGACGCATTGGCGCCTACAAATCTAACAGGGATACTTCACGCATTGCGCAATGCGTGAAGTATCCCTGTTAGGTTTGTAGGCGCCAATGCGCGTTTCGCGCTTCTGCCCGCCCGCGCCGCGCCGCAGCGTGCCACGGCGTCTGAAGCAACTATTTCACACCAGAGGTATTGCATAGAATCATAAGAAATTTAAGGCGCTGCAACATATTAAGAAGAATGATAGGCATCCTTCAAAATTACGGAGCTTTCCTCGCAAAATAAATCAAGATACTACGGCACAAAACGATAGCGGTAGTCCAAAAACTAACTAAGTCCTAGTATTCGTATTTAGTAACGTTTAGCATAAACTTTATCGTCTGGCTGTTGCTTAATCGCCATCGGCTATAAAAGGCTATAAGAAATTGTACAGCCGGCTATAGGTCTATAGTATTTTGGAACACACATTCTACTGCCAATTTTTACCAAGGGTAACTTAGGAAACGGGCTGCAATTATAAAATATAAATCTTCATGAACTAAATATAGGGCAAATAGGGGCCATTATTCCTTAATCATTCCTAAAAAGTAATTTCTAAAATGAGCCGGAAATGTTGTTTCTTTTCTTTTTGCAAAATTTAGTACATCCATTGATGATAAAAGTCCGAAAACCAATATCTCGATTGATTATGTTACAAATTTTTTGTCGTGAATTATCTTTTCAGAGCTTAAATAATGAAAATTGTTTTATAAGATTTACTTTAGTTTTTTTTTTCTCTCCTGCACAACGTATTCTGTAAAAAGGTGAAGCAATAACCTCCATGCATTTTAACGTTTTGATAAATGAAAAAAAAGGCGAAAATGTGGGAACTTTGCTCCTGAGGTATGACTTTCTCTGTCTTCATTTTAGATAAACAAATACAGATAATGTGAACTCAAAAATAGATTATCCAAATATTAAAAAATGCAGTTTCTTTTGGAGGTATCAGTCATGGATTTTTAAAAAAAAAATGTAGCATTTTTTAAACTTTTAATTTTTTAATTTTTTTTAAAAAATCCAAGGGCTAGTATTTTGAAAAAAAAACTACTTTTTTTATGAATGACAGTCGAACTCAAAATTTTGAATCCAAATATCAATGTTTATCATATTTCTAACAGCAAGAAAAAAAGGCAAGAGAAGGGGAAAAAACTTTTCATAAACTCATAAACTGCATTTTTAAAGTTATATTATCATGGCTTTCCCTTCTACGATTCCTCCAACTTTCAGAAAAATCGGAATTTTGCCATAAAATGAGAAAACAGATCAACTAAAGCGCGATGTCGCCTTTTACGTCTGCGAATAACAACAACATTTCTGCGAACTTAAAACATTCTTCAGTTGGGAAATCAAACTTTTGAGTGAGTCATCACAGAATACATCAGACTGACCGGGGAAAACATTCCTCAATTCTCTGAACAGGTTTACGTCCTAGTAGTTTCCGTTTCTCCGGGCGTTTTTTTTTTCATGTCTCCGCATTTAAATGGATAACGACTGAACCCGTAGAAAAGGAGAGCGGTCACTTATCTCGTTGTCTCATTGAGGAGAAGAACTGTGATTGGTGGCGGCGGAACCAGTGTCTCCCTCTCACAATCAGTCTCACAGTCAGCTCTCAGCTCGCTGTTGGAGTACCGTTCTACTGGAACGATAGCCAGTGATTAAAGTGAATCAGATTTGTTAGGTGTTGTGACGTTTTAGGAGTATCAGCGATCAGAATCGCGAAAATATGTCGCTTACAAGGTAAGTTGGTGCCATGTACTCAAGTTTATTTCCTCTTTATTTTGCTTTATTTTAATGTACGTGTTAGAATAAATCATGAACAGAATTTGTAATCTGGAAAAATGTGTACCACAATCGGATGATACTTCCTTCATCTCAGAGAAACGATTTGATTAAACTAAACGTTCAAAACTACATAAAAAGGTTATAATACTTTTCAGTCCCGATCAGCGTCTGATCATTTTACGTCCAAAAGTTTTCAAAAATCTTTTCAAGTTTGTTCGATGGTTTTTTTCTGACTGTTTATTTGCGCGGCAAAAAGCTAGACAAATTATTCAAATTCATACAGAATTATGTGCTAGTGAACAATCAAATACAGTAATAATTGTAAATGTTACAGACACAACAAAATCAGCCTGACTGACAGGGAGATGTTTCTTTTTCCACATTATTCTTTTTTAAGGAAAAAGGAAGAAGTATTATATTTTTAGACTCGCTCGGAATTGTCCCCACACCGTGAGCATAAAAATATTCTGCGACGCATGAACGTAGGGATGGGCATTTTTGCTTGGCCACTCTGAGAATGTTTTATTTAGTATATTTTTGAGACATATAGTGAGAATATTCTCAACGAAAATTTCTCTGATCCTCAAGAGAACCTTCGGGATATTTTATATGAGGATTGATCTCAGAAAATATTCACAGATTTTGTTGATCTATGTTGTAATTTCTGGATACCGAAGTGTCAGCGAAGTGGAAACTAATGCCAACGATCCACTTAGTCTCACATGTTTATTCTATGGAAGAACAGCAATTAATTTAAATTTCTCAATTCCGAGGAAACGACAAGATTTTAGACCTGGGCCAGATTTTTTTGACCGAATTAGTCTTAGTTACGGCTGAATCGAGCGTAAGCTCTCTGATTGGCTGAGCCCGATGATTTTAGGATATTGGATATTGGATATGAGATTGGATTTAGAATATAGGTTTGATTTGTGGCCGACGCTAAGCCAACAAAATTCGGGTGCTGAACTTCGCATTGACGTTCCTCTATGCCGAAATGCAGCAATTTTTACAATGCCTTACCAAAATGCCTAAAATCAGGGTTTGTAGATGTTACGAAGAATATATCGTGTGAAAAAATCTTTATTAGCTCCTTCTAAGACAAGTATCACACTGCATATCAGAATAATTTTGAAATTTAAAGTAATAAAATTACAAGTATCATTACATTATTTGTTCAATGAACTAAACGATCGATAAAATGAGTTCCATGTAGACGGTGTAAGTCCGTAATCAAGTATCTCGGTTTGCGACAATGCAGACTTCTTATCATACTTCCTTTTTTTATTGGAAAAGTACTCAAGGACTGTCTGAGGTTTTAAAAACTGAGATGATTTCCCTTTTCTGTGCGAAGAAAATTCTGCGAAAACTTCAAGTAATGGTGTTGATTTGTTCTCCTTTAAAAAACACCAAAATAGGAGAGGAGATTTTCCAATACCACAAAGAAAATACGTGGTTACAGACTTACACCGTTGATGTGTGAGACAGGTCTACGTACTTCAAAAATAAAAGGAAGTAAAATGCAATTTTAAAGATTCCAATTTTATTACGGTTTTCAATGAAGTGAGCTCCTTCAATCAATGAGTAGACAACACGCACAACACTCTCATACAATAGCAATAATTTTATAATGTAGTTTGCAATTTATTGCAACCTACGATACTTTGGTTAAAGGTAAAACACGAAAAGAACTGCTGCAACGTAAAATACAGTTTCAAAAGCGCTGAAATATATTTAACCTTCGCTGCGACCCGCTGAAAAGGCACATGAAATAGCCCCTAAAAAACAGACGGGGGGATAGCGGAAGGAAAAACCATAATACAAAAAATTTTCAACCTTCGTTTCTTGCCTAGAATCTGCTCAATATCAAACAAGGATGATTTTATCAGTCCAAAGTTCAATGTAATACCAAAGCGCATTATGCTAATCAATACAGAATACAAGCTGATAAGCTGCTCTTTCTTCTTTCAAGCGCAGCATCGAATAAAACATGAAGTCTCAGATAGCAACCGCATACAAAGCAATGAGTTTGTAAACAAAGTATTCATGAAGGTAAAAGGTAACTTTGGTGACTCAGAATCTGTTTGCTCTTGATCGATGATTGTGGATGTGGATTCTCAGAGAAGAGAATATCTCTCATGCGTGCTGCTGCGCTGAGAGAAAAACACCGTAAGCTCATACGAACGTTGCCAAATTTCCTGAGATAGAATATTAAAACTTGAAAAAAGTTATGAGTATTTTTCCTTGAAATTTTCAGATGCACTGGATCAGAATTCAGATAAAATTCGCAGGAAAATTGGAATGCCAAAATTCATCGATTCCCATGAAAATGTGTATTTTATCAATGAAAATTTTGCAATGTCCGAAAGCTTATATGGCTTTCTTTCCTAATTCAATGGTGCGGTGTGCTTCGGGTCACATCATATCGCTGACGTCACACTAATACCGATTACGATAAACGTCTAGGAATCAATCGGATTCCATTTCCATGTTGTCGATTTGAGTCAGAAAATCAGAAAATCAGGCTCTAATCAGTGATAAATATTTAGACCAAGAGACGATCACAGGGACTGAATTATGCCTAAAGGACCAAACCTTTAGTTAAGGACTGGACTAAAAGAGTAAATTCCAGCTCTATTAATCATGAATTTTCTACCCACGAAGAAATAAGAATATGTTCAAATGTGTTTTTTAGAAAAAGCCATTATAAGGTTTGGCTTGAAGAAATAATTCAAAAGCAATCGATGGATTTTGAATTTTAGGCATCTTGTGTGAACTACCCCCTCTCCTTGTGTAGGAATCAATTACGATCTCAATGTTTAAAATGCCTATGATTGACATGTGATAAAACTCTGGAATTAAGTTTTATTCATTATAATTTGTATAATTCCATTTTTGCCACAGTCCACTTGATAAACTGAGCGGATGAAACTAAACGAAAAAACTTAAAGCTCGGCCTAGCTTTGGTGATAGTCTAACATGACGTAGAAAGGCAGATAATTTTCTAGCTGATGCTGATATGAAATAACATGTTTATCACGGCGCATTACAAGACCTTAACATCCATGGTGCAGCTGTGAAAAGACGGTTTACTTCTCCTTATTTTCCTCTGTCATTCTTTGTCTTACACCTATATTATAAGATTATTCACAAGATTTTCAAAACTTACATTCGGTACTCTGCAAAAAAATTAGGTAAAATTTAATTTAAATAAAAATAAAATTTGCATACAAATTTTTATCCAACATGAAAATCTCATGAATAATACCACTTAAATTTCACTGCAACCAACACAAAAATTGGTTGGAGTTCAGTAAAAAGTAACGCACCTTTTTTGAGAACGACCAAAGCAAGAACCGCCCAAATTTTTCAATTTATGGGCGGAGAGGGGTTAGAGTATGTTTTTGCTGAAACCACGTCAATTTTTTCTCAGCATAGGGGTCCGTTAAAAGTCTCATTGCACTTCCTAAAAGTCAATAACTGTTGCTCGCCGAGTAAATAGATGAGTCACCAGACTGATTCACCTTCAGGAGTCGGACCAAATCAGCTGGTCTGAATGTTAAAGAGGAAGTTGCGGCGCTAACGACGCGCTTCGACGCGACGCGAGATGACACACGTGACGTCATGCGTCATCTCGCGTCAGACCTGGTCCATGGTCCTGGTCCATTGTCGAAGCATGGCTTGATTGAATTATTCGCCTCCTTGGGGTGACATGACTCAACTCCACGTGACTTGGCGTTGACACCGAACCGGTATTGGTTCAATGGCAGACTGATTTCCTCTCCTCCATCCCAAGTCAATAAACCTATTAATTCACGCGTCGTCTTTCCTACCTACTTTATTTACGGTCAGGGTGAACTATACACCAACGGGCGGGTCCACATGAAGCTAGATCAGTCTCAGAATCAAATGTAGGGCTTGGAGAACAAGACGCATAAGTGCATTTTTTGCTATTTCGAGAGATACGTGATTGAAGTTTTGAAATTACATGAATCCTTGTGACGGAATCGAAGTTCAAATTGACTTTTTGATGCTTAAAAATTGGAATTTGGGAGCGAATTTTTCACAGAATATTCGATAAGAGTATAGTTATACTTGAAAGTATCAATATCTCAGTTTTTTCAAAAACTGCACCTATGCGCCATGTCCTCCAAGCCCCTCTCTACTTCTACTTCTACTACTACTACTACTACTACTACTACTACTAACTACTCTACGTAGTTAGAAGAATGCAAAATGAATCCATTTCTGAAATTACAATCTACTCATTGTTACGCATTGCATTTTTTGCATTTAAAATCTTATTGTTATAATTTATGTTTTACAGGGAGAAGAGTAACTTGTTAAGATGGACAATTTTAGGCATAGCAGCTTTGCTTGCTATGCTTGGATGCGTTTCAGGACACACTTATCACCTGGGAAGTTGTCCAACCGTTGAACCTATGCCAGAATTCGATATGTCCAAAGTATGCACCCTTTGATCTATTACAGCCTCACATTTTCACTACTTATTGCAGTAAGAAACTACTATTCCGAACTCATGCATAAAAGCACCTATCTGCGTAGGGGAAGTATTAGGACATATGTTGTTCCTAAAATGAGACAAAAACAATATAGTTCCTTAATGCAAAATGAAGTTCATTGCAGTAGCATAACTATCAGCACTGATGAGGGGTGTTTGTTTTCCTCCCCTCCGTTCGCCAGAAAAGTGGGCGAAAGAAATTAGGAAAGAGAGTGGAATTTTATGGCCAGCAATCGAGATCTCTACCCCTCCTGGCTAAGGTTAGAAGGCGCCCTTATGATAACTGTTTAGATCTTTGGGACGGAGTCAGTGTTGACTGAAATTTTGAACGCTAGAACATTTCTCAATTTTCCGACAAGATACTTAAAAAATACTGATTTATATTCTCTTGAAATGATTTTCATGCAACGTTTATTTTCCAGTTCTTGGGGAAATGGTACGTGATCCAGAAAACTTCAACCGGCAGCCGTTGCGTTTTCTACAACTTTACGAGCACCGGAGAGCCAGGGAGCTACAAGGTGGAGCAGATAAGTGAGCACCCTGTCCTAGGACTCGCCAGCGTGGATAACAATTACCACTATACCGGAAATTTGAAAGCTGTCCCAGATGTACCAGCAAAAATGACCGTCCGATTCCCTCTCAGTGAGTATTTTTAATGAAAAACAAGTATGAAGTCCTTGAATGAGGAGGATTATGATTACAAAAGCTCGAAGACGCTTTTTTATTACTATAGTGCATTACGAATTCTGACAAATGACAAATTCTGACGAATTCATCTGAAAAATTACCGCATGAAAATTCTCGGCACTCAATATGTTCTATATCTTGGATAAATAGTATTCTCAAAAACTTGACTTATCTTTGCGCGCCTGTTGCCGACGAAGCAACCAATGGGGTGGAGTTATTTGAGAATTTGACTGATTGACCCCTTTATTATGTCGTAATGCAAAGTCTAAACTAATACACTTATTTTTTGCTTTGAATTTAAATACATGCGGAATGAGAGCTGTGGTTGCGACATCATTTGGGCAACGTTTTTTGATTAAGGAACTACTGTTCCAGGCTTATCCATAAACGCACCTATTTGCAAATGAACATTGCGCACGCACATACTTAATCCCTGAAATGCATCAGTCTGATGAGTATTTGTACTCATTTGCAAAAAGTGGTCCATTTGAAAGAAACTACTCGTAGAATATCTCACTGTTACTAATGAACTGTTATTAAAGATGTGATAATAAATCAAAATTCACTGAGAACACACCGGTTTATGAGAGGTTATCGCCTCCGATAGTCCCAGACCAGTGATTAAAACATACATCAGGTTTAATGACATGCACCATATGGTCTGGGGAATATCGGGTTATTGCACAGGTGCGTTGAAGTAAAATACGCAGCATCAAACATGCGCTGTATGGCTGTTTAGGTGCAGCTGTTAGGGGCTACAGTCATCTGTTGTCAACGCACTTTGGTCAGGTTCACCCACTCATATTTTGACGTAACTAAACAAAATCAACCTAACTAAATTTTAGCTGCCTGTCACTTGTCATGTTTCATTTCTTTAACAGAAATGAAAACAACACGATCCCTTCATGTTAAAGATGTTGATCATGACTCATTCCGTCATGAGTTAAACTCGTTCATTTACCTCTCAAAAAATTAAAACTTCTTTTTTAAAATTTTTTTAATTTTCATGTTTCTCAACTATACATTGTTTCTCTCCAGGCGTTGCTGGCAGTGCTTCTTACGTAGTATTCTCCACGGATTACAGCAAATATGCTGGAATTTTCACCTGTCAAAAGTTAGCTTTTGCTCACCGTTTGTCAGCTACCATTCTGTCTCGATCAAAAACCTTGGAGAAGATGTACCTCGACAAGGTATGTATCAAACGCCTTTTATTCGAAATTAAATCTAGTTGTATTATATTTGTAAGCTGCATAGTGGAGATTTTTCCATTGATACGTAACTATCTTGTGATGATTAAATTTTGGAGGAGACGTAACAATCACAGTCTATACATCTGAACTTGATCTGAATTAATCCAACCTCGGATTAAATCTTATTTAAGTTTTCCACTTTTTTTTTTTTTTTTTTTTTTTTTTTTTTTTTTTTTTTAAGTTTAGTTTCAAAATGCGCACCATGAAACCAATTTTTCACTGATCGATAAATCAGAGCGATACTCTGGGTGCATTTCACTCGAGAGTCTCTTTTGCCCTTAAAAATTGTGTAACCACATGTAATTTTTTTTTTAAAATTTTTATCCATGATATGAAAAAGTTCAGACCTAGATGCAAAGAAAGCATCAATCGATCAAATAATCAGAATCCCGATTGAACCGTCGCGTCGGTTGTGTGAGCCGACCTTTTCGGTTGATAAGACCTAAAACTTCGGATGAAATGGAAAACTTTCGACACGAACTATTTTTTCTCGATTCACCAAACTGAGCTTTGGTTGTGTCAACCAAAGCAGCTGATTTGCACCACTGAGATCCTACATAACACAAGTTGCAACAACGTGCGATTACCCATGTACGGTAAAATTATTTAATTACCACCATACGTCGGAGTGTTGTGTATGTTGCCGATCTACTAATTGAAGGGGCTTCCCTTCCTATCTATTGGAATTTTAAAAGAATCACATTAAGTTGCAATTTTTCTTTGCCTTGAATATCCCTTTATTTTCTCTGCTCGTTTCAAACTGGCATTTGGTGATAAATTATGTAAAAAATGTCAAATACCTGCATGGAAAAAAAGTCAACTCTCAAGAGTCAGTTGTGCGTTGTGCTGGTCGCAAAATCATGTTTTGCTACTTGATTCTCGTAGGGTATCCAAAAATAATATGATCCACCCATCAGCAACTTTCTGCGTTCAATATTAACCGAAATATCGCGCGCTTTGAAAAATTCGGTTTATGACGTCATCCACCTCGGTAACACCCCCTGGTTTCTTCCTCTTTGCTTTCATCAATCAGTAAGACACACATTTGTACTGGTGACTCAACGTGAAACTTGGATGAAAGCAAGGTGGAAGAAACCAAGGGTGTCACTACCGCGGTGGATGACGTAAAAAATCTGACTTTTCAAAACGCGATATCTCGGTTAATATTGAACGTGGAAAGTTCCTGTTTGGACAGATCTTCTTATTTTTAGCTAATTTGCAAGAATCAAGCACTAAAACACTATTCTGTGACCAGCGCAACTGACACATTCAATGAAATTTGCCCAAAAATCCGCACAACCGTTTTCATATTAAAAATTAAAGTACCTAATCAAAGGATGTGTCCCATGAAGGAGGATATTTTGGCCCTAACTTTGGTCGAAAATTGAATTAACTTAGAATAATGTCATGTATGGTCAAATCGACTCTTAATCATCTATTCTGTGAGAACTTGTCCTTATTTGAGGTGTTTTTGAAAGGTTTTTGCCTGATGTACCAGCGCAAAGTAGTGAAGTTTTGCAGTTTTCTCGAATAATTGCTCATTTTTGGCCCTAAATTAGATTGTCTATGTATGAGCACAAGCGACTACCACTTTCTCCTTTAAATATGTTGTAATGGGTGCACTAAAGATTAACATATTCGAATATGAAAGTGGTAGTCGCTTGGGCTCATACATAAACAATCTAATTTAGGACCAAAAATGAGCAATTAGTCGAGAAAACTGCAAAACTTCACTACTTTGCGCTGATAAATCAGGCAAAAACTTTTCAAAAACACCTTAAATAAGGACAAGTTCTCACAGGGTAGATGATTAAAAGTCGATTTGACCAGACATGACATTATTCTAAGCTGTTTCAATTTTCGACCAAGGTTAGGGCCAAAATACCTACCTTAATGGGCCACATATCGACGGTGAAACCACCAAACCACGTATCTCGGTTTGCGACGTCGCAGACTTCCTGCCATACTTTATTTTTTAAATAGAAAACTACTCAACGTCAATTCGTGAAAACTTCCGTGATTTTTCCTCTTTGTGCGGAGGAAAATCTGTGAAAATTGTAAGGAATGATATTGATTCTGATCTCCTTCAAAAAAATAAAATGTGAGTGGAGATTTTCAAACACTGCAAACGAGATACGAGGTCTGGTAGTTTCACCGTCGATATATCCTTTGCCTAAAAATCCGCACAACCGTTTTCATGTTCAAAATTAAAGTACCTAATCATATTTGACCATAGCTGTGATGGCCTTTCTGCTCAGCACAGTCCATTTGAGAGAAAAAAAAACTACAACGATTGTAAATTTGATGGGTTGCAGGTACGATCGAAGCTGAGCGCCTCGGGTGTGAGCCCGTTCGACCTGAGCAACATCGACCAGAGCAACTGCCCTGCGGCGGACGCGTACAACATCAACATCGACGACGAGACTTTCAGCCCGCACAACATCGGCGGGGCCGTCAAAAAGGCCGGCGAGAAGCTCGGTGAGGGTGTGGAGGCCGGGCTCAACGGCGCCAAGAAGGTGTACAACACCCTCAGCTCCGGCGAGGACAAGGACTCGTCCTCGAAGAAGGACGCCAAGAAGGAGGACATCAACGACCCCGGCAACCGATACCACTACGACACCGAGTGGCTACCCTGAGCATGGACTGAGGGATAGGTTTTAGGGCCGTTTCATAGACTGATTTACACCGAAAAAAAAGCATTGGCGGATCTAGCAAATTGGCAACATTGTGTTTTCTCCATCCAGACCTATGGAGATGTATCGATTCCTGGAGGGGCCAGGTGCTCCGACAAGAATCGATTATTTAGCATAGGTTTAAATGGAGGCAATCGGGTGTTGCCATAGTGCTGGATCCGCCTCTGAAAAAAAGGATGCTGATTTAACATTCTGGATGTGAAAAAGTCTGCGACAACTCACAAAACGCTGAATTAACTGCTATACTGCCGTGCTAAGGAAGAACGCAGTTTGAACATTCGAATGTTGCCAAATTTCCTCTTAGAAAAGATTTAATTTTGGAGATAATTATGAATATGTGTCCTCGCAATTTTTTAGATTTTTTAGATCAAATTGCGAACAAAATCCTCTGTAAAACTGGAAGAGAAATATTCACAAATGTTCTCGAAAATTCATGATTTTTCGAAGGAGATTTGGAAACGCCTAAAGGCTCATACAGCGTTTTTCCTTAGCACGGAGATGATGTACAACAGTTATAGCAATTTCAAGATGTAAAACTATCTGCTGTGTCGGTTATTTCAGCGTTTTGTGAGTTGCCGTACACTTTTTCACATCCAGAATGTTAAATCAGCATCCTTCCCTTTCGAAGTAGTGGCTACGTCATTCTCATTCGATATTTTATCGAGCCGTTGGTTCAAATTAAATGTAGACAAATGCAGAACCTTGTTTCTGATTCGCGTTCTTTTGCGCCATGGTGGTAAAATGCATCCGACTGTTTCATACAATTGAAATTTCTCGTGAATCTTCAATTGATTTATGACCAGTCAATGACTAAATTTTAATAAATTAACACAATTATAACTCATGAAGAATTCGCACATGAGGTTACGTTAGTTTGTTTTGGTTTGAAGCAGAGACAAGAGACCCTCCACTGGCCTCTTGGCGACAGGCGAAAGCTTTTACTTTCGGGGATTCAACAGTTCCTTATGGACAATTATAAGGGAGCAACAGTCATCACCCTAATTTCGGCTGTTGACCTACCTACATGGTCGATGACGAGCTTCGGGTAACGTCATGAGCCAAACAAGTTTCCTAAACTTCGGCCATTTTCGGCTTGTTTGCGAAACGAAACTGCCAACACGTTGTTAAACATCAACCATGTAGGTAAGTCAACAGTAGAATGCTGAAGTCCCGAAAGTAAAAGCTTCCACCATGGCCAAGATACTAGTGGAGGGTCTCTTGTCTCTGGTTTGAAGTAAAAGTTCGATATCATATCGAATGACGGAGTCACTAAATCAGTCGGTGTGAGTTTCATTAGAATGGTTTTGATCTTGGTCTGTTGCGTCTCAATGTGAATTATGTTTGAAGTCCTACGATCCGAGTTTGTCAAACCAGAGTGACTCCGTGACAGTTCCTCTTTGTGAAATTTCAAATTTGATTGTCTAAATATAAGCCTGTGATTACCTCGCGTGGTTGGTCTCAAACACGCATGATCTTACTTTAATTAGTGTGTAATTTAGGGTTTCGAATTGTTTTACGTGTATTTTTTCCACTGTTTGTATATTTGCCTTTGATGTCCACGTTTGCAAATGTGAACGTACACATTTATCTCCGTAAATAAAAAAAAACGTGTTTGTGTGCCATAAATAATGTTTAATCCTATACTGGAGAAAAATAGGGGGAAACACTACAACACAATATTTCGATAATTAGGCAGTAGTTAGCCGTAGGGAAAAGTACAATCCATACGGCTGTGTAATGATTACAAAGTGTCTCTCATTGAAATTGGGTACTTAAGTTTGATAATGATGTTACAGATACATTAAAAGGGGTAGCCATACAGTGCCCAGATTCGTAATGTAAATGAGAGAGCTGGCGCCATGTTCTGGTCGACAAGTTCCGAGCCCGGTGTGCGCCGAGCTTCGGTCGCACTTTTCGATGTATGTTCGATCTAAAATGGCGGTGTGGAATAAGTGAGTAATTCCTATCTTCTTTGATTTCATCGGATGGCTGGGTCCTCGTGTATCGAAAACAATCGATTATGTATCGGAAAAGTGACCCGTCGTAATACAGGAGTCTCAGGATTCGAGACCTGGATAGTGCTGAAAATTAGTGGCGCCAGCTCTCCTACTTACATTACGACTCTATGTACTCTATGTGGGTAGCTGCAACTTTATGAAGCAACGTCGCAATAACGTTCAAATAACGTAATTTACGAGAATTTCCATAGTTTATTTCAAGCGCTAGGCAACATGGGGAAATCACATTCAAGCGTGTCTAACGTCATTTTTATTCAACTTTCAATGCAATTTTACGCTCGCAAATTAGGTAAACAATATTAACACAGATATTGACAGATAATTCTCTAACCACATAATTGACCAACAGCGTTGAAAAACATAAACAGCGATATGCACTATGTGACAAAAATATCAGTGTAATTTTGCTTCACGAACAAGGACAAAGTCTTTTGAGTTACGTTACTTTAATGTTGATGCAACGTTTCCAGACGCATATCGCTCAGCAATTTTTTTGGTAGTCATCATGTAGCCACTCCTTTGTAGTGTAAGATGTTTGAAGATTTAAAAAATTAAGCAACGAAAAAATTTAGAAGTTTTTTATTCTTCAATCAGGGCTTAACGTTCAAAGTTGAGCTGTCTTACTTGAAATACTACCAGCGACAATGGACTTAAATTTCTGGGTAAATAGAGCTTACATTACAAATGAAAGTCTTGAGCAACAACTCTGAGGTGGTAGTTTTACAAACAGCACATGGCTCAGACGATGGAACAGAGGAATAGAGACGATTCGAGTACATTCTCGGATTTTCGAGCGATTAAAGCTTTAATCATTTAAGCTGCCCGCTCCACAAACATGAGAATTAATTTTGATGAGTAGATCAAAATCAACTTTTTTGTGATGAATCGTTGGCCAAAGCTTTCCAGGCGTTCCAATCGACTTTAGGCATTGAGCTGCACTTAATTTTCTTTTCCCTGCAATACAGAAATTAAAGACAAAAAATAACTATAAGCTCTCTGATTCCCTAATCATTCCCTGTCACACATCATTTAGAGTCCCTTTATAGAGAGAGTTGAGACAACGCGGCTCATGGATGTCACAAACGGGAATAAAGATTACGCCAGTCTGGTCTCCTGGTAATCCTGGTCTCTAGGATATTCTGAGGATCTTCATATAATATTTTAAAAATATTGTTGGTTTTCAGGGGTCGAGGATATTTTTCGACAGAGTCTTTCACATAAGATCCCCTTTTTTTATCTCCTGACACGTGGCTAGTTTGTAACAGACATCAAAATACTAATATGGTGGGTGGCGTTGTAAAGATTTTATAAGGGGGAAATTATTTCATCATTCTTTACGTGCAACCGCACGTTGACATTGACACACACCCTGAACTGAGCCTTTGATAAAGAAAGCCCTTCAATTTTTTTAAGCGCCCTCCTTGTCAAGAAATATAGACGTTTTGAATACTTACCCCATCAGAAAAGGTTTTTCCCGAACTTCTGTCATATCCCCGTAATGACACAATATATGAGCCATGTTCATTTTGTTCAATTCTTTGAGTTGATCTGTTCAGAGAATAAAATGAGTGTTAGTCAGATCTATACCTGCACTGGATAGTAACAATCGTAAGCATGCACATTTTCATAACGGAAATATCATTCGATTGTATTAAAGTGGAATGTTGAAAAAATGTTCAAACATGATGTACTTGAAACAAGTAGGTAAACTCAACATATGGCGTGGAAGGAGCTCACTATAAGTATGTATCTTGCCCCCTCCCCCCCCCCCCAAAAAAAAAAAATTGCCACAAAATTGCGTCCCATAGTCCAAAGAATATTCCGCGATTTTCTCGCCAATAAATGGAACACGTATATGATGGCTTAATATGCACCGGCACGCAATTTTGCGACGCTCACTGGACCGAGTCAATTGGAGTATCGTGTATCTTGCCCCCTCCCCCCCCCAAAAAAAAAAAAAATTGCCACAAAATTGCGTCCCATAGTCCAAAGAATATTCCGCGATTTTCTCGCCAATAAATGGAACACGTATATGATGGCTTAATATGCACCGGCACGCAATTTTGCGACGCTCACTGGACCGAGTCAATTGGAGAATTCGGACAAAATCTGGGAACTATGAAAGCTTATATTTTTGGAAATACGAAACGAAAAAGTCTAAATGTGGTTCCATCGGTTTTTTCGTGAAATTTCTGTTCAGAAACACTCTATGAAATTGAATTTGTGACAAAAATAACATTACAATTTACGCACATAACACACATAATAACACGCACATAATATCAGAGCACATAACATAAAAACGCACATAATATCAGAGCGTTTTAATCCGATGGCGATAAAGTTAAAGGCACTCGGCCACTCAGGGGTTGAAAATTGTTTTTATCATGCACATAATCTATCTTTTTTTCTGGATCTTATTCATTTATTAAGCCAGACATCAAGTAATTTTTATCACTAGGGGCCGTTCATAAAGTGCTCAACGCTAATTTTCGGATTTTTCGACTAAAGGCTCGCATTTTGTATGCATAAAATATTGACGGTGAAACTACCAGACCGCGTATCTCATTTGCGGTGTTTAAAAATCTCCTCCCCTATTTTATTTTTTCGAAGGAGAGCAAATCAATATGAATTCTTTTCACAGAGTTTTCCTCGCGCACAGAAGAAATAACAGGGAAGTTTTCTATAGTTAACTTTGAGTAGTTTTTCATTTAAGGAATTAAGTAAGACAGGAAGTATACAGCGTCGCAAAGCGATACGTAGTCTGGTACGATCACCGTCGATATGCGATAAGCATCACAAACACCTCTTTGGAGACTTAAACGCAAGGCAAGAAAAGGTAGAATACTAATTTGTTCATAAAATACGTGACACTAAATTTTGGATCACTGTCCAATATTACATTCCTACTCTTTCAAATCCTACTCAGCTCGAAATAACCTCATTTGTCTATAGATGGCTGTAGATTCCAAAAAAAATCGAACAAAGGAATAGAAGCCACAAAACTAAAAAAAAAAAAAAAAAAATGGATTTTTTGACCCCCTCCTCTTCCCCCATGACGATTTTATAACGTAAGTCTCAATCTCAATCCTATATCATGTAATGCTCTTCATGACTCCCTCTAGAGCATTCGGTATTATTATTACCACCATTAATGGCATTAGGGTATATGGTATATTGGCGTTCCTTGTTAATCGTTCTACTTATTTTCAGTTCCAGGTACCAACCTCCCAAGTAGCACAGTGCAACGAAAATATTGAAATTAAATTGCAATTTGATGTTAGTGGATTTGTAATTTTTGTATCATTAAATTGCAATATTTTTACATCCTTTAGTCATATGCCGACTTTAAACAATCAACAAAATGAGCTTCATTTGCCAGAAAGATAGGCAATATGCATTGCGATGAAAAATTGCAACTTATTTCAATTTTACTGCAATAAGTTTCAATAAATGGGGCCCCTTCAAATGGGAGCTAGGCAACATATACAACACTCACGATCAGTGGAATTGCAATATTTTCACCATGCAATTTCTACTTGTTGCAATCTGTGCTACTTGCATGGGCCGTTACGACAAAACGTCACGGACGTACAGATATGGTTGAATTTGCAGCCATACACAATTATATGTTACGATTTACTAATATTTCTATTGAAAACTTACGGTTTGGAAACAGTCCTGGCTGACCATCACAGGTGGGATGATATCTGTCTCCAATGAGCCACCTTTTGAATTGCTCGATTATTATTGCCGTGCAGACTTTCCCGAACATGCTGTTGCCGACAGGACACTCAGCGACACATCCAACATACAGATCTATGTCCCGCCAGTGTTTGTAGACTTTTCTGAAGTCCCTTATGGTCTGAAAAATATCCGAAATACATGTTTTCATGGGCTGTATTTCAAGGACCATCCTGAGAAGGGGCGCATGCCAAAATCGCTTTTTTTCAGGAGAGTCCGAAAGGAACAACGCAGCACTTTTAAAAAATGCCATGATTTAATAAAATAATAAATTCAAACCATGATTTAATAAATTAATAAACTCAAATCCTCAGTATGAGCAAAAAGAAAGCCCAAAAGGAATTTTGGAGGTATCCCGACATGGGTGTCCAAAAACATGGTGAAAAAAGTAGAGAGCTGTCCTCTCTTAAACCGGTCACTTTTTTGTTGTCTTCTGTCTGCATTGTTAATTTTTTTTGAAAAAAACCTCCCATTAGTATTAAAGATCTCCAGAAAATCTCTGATTCAGATCGTCGGGAATTTTTTAAAAAGAATGATGGCGATGATACTTACTCCTTTCTTTTTTTTTCTTTCTTTGGGAATCCTCAATTAAGTGGGCAGTCTCAGGAAGCATCGTACCATTCTCCCTACTTTATGGATAAAAAAAAAATGTTATAAAAAATAAAATTCTCACGTGAAATGAGGGCAAATTGGGAGTTTTATATAACCCACGACTCTCCTCAGTAAATTCCCGTGAATCAATTTTTGAAGTCTCGACGAATAATTTTTTCTCCGTTTCCGAATATTGCTTTGCCATGATTAAAACCCATATTGTTTGTGCTAGAACGATTAACAATTTGGGATCATCTGACCTAAAAATGTGTGGAAACTGTCAGCCAATCTGTATCTGTATCAACTTGTATCATCGCCTAAAGAGAGGAGATGGCACATAGCTCCCAACTCAAATTATGCATCTGGTTTTTCTTCAGTTTTACTCTCACCAACCCTACCTGGGGTTTGAAAAATTACGAAGAGGCTTCTCTTACATCTAGAGCAAAGTATTTTTCCAAGTCCCTCCAAGACTCAATCTTTTCCTGTCCGAGGAGCCTCTCAACGTAGTGACACCAGCCACCCAATCCCGATTCTCTCTCGCGTTCTATCGACGTGGTGTCCAGATCTCCACCAACAGCCCGCACCGAGTGGAATAGTTTATTGTTCATCTAAAGTCAGGGAAGAGAAATTGGTTTTTAGAAAATGCAGCTTGTAAAAGATCATTGCACAGATCACAGATCAGCAGGTAAAATCATTAGAAAAAGAGAAGAAGAGATAGAATAATATAGTTAATAATATTTAAGTGCTGCACTGATAAATTACTTAACTAATAATATTTAACTTATCAATTATATATAGTAATCATTAGTGAGAGAGAAGAAGAGATAGAATAATATATATATAGTATTCATTAGTAAGAGAGAAGAAGAGATAGAATAATGTATATATTATTCATTAGTAAGAGAGAAGAAGGGACCCCAGTAGCAGTGATCGTGATAAATAGCGATTTAGCGGTTGGTTATCGCGATTATATCGGTGGCGATAAATCGAGAATTAATCGCACCAAAAATCGCGATATATAGCGATTAAATCGCTACAAATTGCAATTTTTGGTTCGATATTATCGCCGTGATCAATTTTTGTCGATAAAATCGAGATTAAATCGCCATTTATCGCGATTTTTATTTCAAACATATCGCGATAAATTGCCCGGCGATAAAATCGCGATTCTGCTCCTAAAAGATCGAGGATAATCGCTCAGATGTTGACGATCCTAGTGATTTTATCGCCGATAAAAATGCAATATATTCCGATTTTTCCGTTGAAAAATGCTTCTTGGGTCATTGGAAAATTCACTTTTTGTTTTGCTTCGCACCGCCTGGATGGATGGAATTTGTCACTTACGTCTTTTGAGCCGAATTTATCTTGTTTGGCCATCGGTGAGTCGCAAGTGCTCTCCACGAGTGGTCCATACGATTTGACCACGTGTTTTGGCCGATTCAGAAAATTATTTATACGCATGTGCTCCGTCTCATTATTACTCATGTGCAATCTATAAGATGCAAAATAATCAAAACAAATTCAAGTGAATGGAGAAGTTGCAGGAGAAAATAATGTTCCTGGATGTCCTTGATGAGCGAAGCTCATGATATGTTTCATACTTTTTTTCTGATACGCGAAATTGAATGAAAATTTCATTAGAGACTGCTTTTTGACGTCTCATGGCGGCATTTCCCGTTTAAAAACATGCATTTTAGCAGACTGGACCGTAACTTTCCAATGATTGTTTAGAGATCAAGAATATTCTAGTTCTCAGTTTATTCGGTGGCTGTCATACGGACGTATTTATGCTAAAAGGAAGTATGTCCGTAGGGCTTCTGTCCAACATAGTTTCTTTTGTACGAGCATAAATATGTCCATTTATACGTAAAATTTATCAGTTTTAGAAATCTCCATAAAAAATAGAATATACGCAGAAATAGAGTATGGAAATTGGATTTGGGCTACACCGCAATAGACACCATGAAGTAGTCCATCAAGTGGTAGTAGTAGTAAAGGAAATTCTCGCAAGTTGACAAGTCGCGGTTTTATCCACTTAAATTCCTATTGTACAATCGATTTTTATCGAGATTACTTCCGCAGTTAATCGTACCATTTCCTGAATCACTGCATAAAGCAAATGCAAGAAAGACTCTTTTCTTTTAGTAAAATGGTGTTTGTACAGACGAAGAGGAAGCTTGTAAGTCACAAAATATTCCCTTTCACATAAGGTAAAATTTCGAGATGGAAATGACATAAATAGTACCTTAAAATCTTGTAGTGCCCGAAATTCAAAGCATGCACTAATGACGAAATAAATGAATCAATGTTACCCTTGAAATAGTGGACTATCTTGAATTGGATCCTGTTAAAATCCAGCTGAGTCAATGTTGATAACAGCTCTGCTTACCAATTTATTCTAAAGATAACAGTACAAATATGTACTTATATTGAAAAAGTCCCTCCTACGTGGAACATAAATATTGAATTGAATACTATTTTTTGGAACCTACAAATGTTTCTCATTTTCTATACATGAATATATAAACGACACTTTAAATTGGATCTTACTTCAATACTTCAAGAATCATACTGTGTCCGCCCCTGTAAGCTGCCATTAGAAATTCATTTATCGATGTTGGGTTTAAAAATGGGTCGTAAAGCTTATCGGGTCCTGTATTCGTGAAATTAAGTCCGGCAGCCTTCACGAACTCAGGTCCTAAATAAGCGGTAAAAAAGAATACATTTAATTTTTGTACATGGAATGATTAGAAGAATAACATAATGCATTCATCGCTTCTTTACAAAAGAAACAATCACCCGCCATTTTTGGAGTTTCCATAGATTAAGCTCTAACTACTTGAAGCTTTCACAAGAAAAAAGTTAGGAATGTTACGTGGGCCAATACTTTGCCACCAGTAGTACTTGGACAACATTTGGACGTACTTCTGTCAAACAGAACTACGTGCATTATGACGTGAGTCCTGTTACGCATGTATTCTTATTGGTCTCGGAGCTCATGTCTTAGTGCACATAGTTCTGTTTGATAGAAATACGTCCATTTCACAGCCATGAGCCATTAATTCTGTCTCATTTAGGAATCAATGTTTTTGTGGCATTAATTTTTTATAAACATGTGGACAAGTGATGGATGAGGCCCGAAATAGTCGTTCCGTATCGTGAAATACTTGTTAATACCTAAAAAATGGTTGTAGATATTGACGTGCAGTTTGGACGCGCCTTCGTCGAATGAAAATAGGCGATCTTTTTATGGGAGGTAATTTTTGAGTTTTAAAATCCCAAAATCAGGAACCAGGAATGCTTCAATTTTTTAAATAAATGGCAAATACTGCAGAAAAGACTCCGCAGAGTGATGATCCCAGATTTCATTCCAATACTATCAACAGTGTATGGCTACGTGAGCTTTGTGTAAGCCTGAAACTCGAAGATGAATCAGGGAGTGGTACAAATTTTCCTCCTCGTAAGTATAAAAAAAGAAAAAAATGTCATGCATTTTATGTATACAGGGTGTCCCAGGATTAAGTACGAATATTGAAGGAGTCGATTCTTGGGGTCAAAAGAAGACGTTTTTGTGGTATAACTATTTTTTTCCAAAAACGCATTCCCTGGGGGCCACGCTCCACCAAAGTTGGAGAAAATAAATCGTCTTTCTAACGCTGTGACAATGTTTATCAATCAATATTAATGAAAATTGGTCTATGAGGGTAATTTTTAGCGCTATTTTCATTTTTGACCTCTAAAAAAGGGATAATTCATTTTTATGGGGGGGGGGGGGCTCAGGGGAGGGGGGAGTATCGAACCTAAAAGTGGCCAAAATTATTATTTTCAGTGACATAAATTAATTTTTGACGGCACCACTAGATTTAGCGTTGAAAAGTATTGAGAAAATGTGTCATGCATTTTTTCGCCCTGACTCATCGTATTGGAGATAATAGAGACTGAGTGTAGCGCAGGTGGGCAAAAAGGGGGTGGGGGTGGTCCCCAGGGAAAGCGCTTTTTGAAAAAAAGTCATACTACAAAAACGTCTTTTTTTGACCGAAAGAATCGACTCTTTCAATATTCGTGCTTAATCCTGGAACATCTTGTATATCAACGGTGAACAGAGGGAACACGCATCTTGTTGAAGATTTTTCAAAATATCCGTTACCTTCTCATTTCACCAAAGGAGAAAAAACAAAAACTATTGCTTGAAAGTTGAATAGATTGATCTTTACGCAGAGAGGAAAAATCAGGTAAATCGAGAATGACGCTGAAGATTTTTTCATTAAAAAAATTAAGTATGACAGGAATGGACCACTAGGCAAGGTACGAATTTCAGCATTCTAATAAATATTACTTAATAAAATTTCACGTAGAACACGATGCGCACAACTAAAATTACCGAAATCAAATCCTTACGAAGATATTCAATAATTCTTGATGCGTGAATTCAAACCACCCGCTCATGAGAACTCAATGCTCTACGTGATTCACATCGCGCGCTAAACGTTTATCATGACAGTCTTTGCGAACCTCACTCTTGACGCTTTGGCTCAGCTATAGCAAATTGCTTATAGTTTGAACAAAACATGGTGGGAAAAGAACATTGCTCGATTGAGAAGATTGCTGAAACCGTTGAAGTGCGCGATTTGACTCACGTAGAGCTTTGAGTTGCATGTGAGCGGGCAGTTCAAATTCTACGTAATCCAATGTGTAATAAAAACGTGAATATCTTCGTTAAGAGTTGGTTCCAGTAATTTTCGTTGCGCGAGGCGTGTTCTGCGTGATTCCCGTGATTTCAATTAAAATCGTTCTAAAAATTCTTGTAAAATTTTCAGCAAACCTGTGCGTATCTTTTCAAAAATATTCATCGAAATTAACTGCGATTTGCAACGTTGCAATCGAGGTAAATAAGCTCCTATTCGCGTGGAACCATCGATACTTGAGTTCGTTTACGGCAGGCGTGACATACAACTATTTGACCACGGGTGTGAGCATGTTGCAGCTCCGCCGGATTGAAGGCGCGTCAAACTGCGAAGATGTCTTCACCGCCCTGCCGA